>NC_142368.1:16647157-16819032 GCF_059441175.1 Urocampus carinirostris
ATTAGACATGGCACTCCAGGATAAAACACAAGACAAGACTTCGAAGACTAAAAGAGATAAAGAAAAACTGGCTTAAGTTATATAGTGCGTTGTAACAATAGCGCAATGAAAAAGTGATGGGAATTGTTTTTTTTATAATATGATGAATGGCTGTGCTATGCTATTGCAAGCCGGCGATCTCTGCTAGACTGGGCAGAGAGCAGCTCATGATGTTAGTAGTGAGTGTGCCTGCTTTAGATTTCATGGTCTTGTGTGGAAATCTTTCATGTTTTGTATTCTTTTCATCTTGTGTTCTGTTACAGCTGGTTGGTATTGGTTATATTCTTCAATCCACACCTGTGTGTGTTCTATGCTTTCTTTTGATTTTCATGTTTTGTTCAGGGTGAGATTTTTTTTCTTTTCCCAATGTAGCCGGTGTTTACTTCCTGTGATGTTTTGTTCAGGTAGAGCTCAGTTATGTTACCACAAATCCCATTTTATTCTTTCTTTGATGTTTTGTTCATGATTCATTCTTTTATTATGTGTTACAGTAGCTTTAATGTCTTTTAATTCACCAGTTCTGTCCATGCATGAGAATATTACTTGTTTAGTATTTCATGTTGTGTTTAATTAAAGATAGGTGGCGTTGTAACATTAGATAGTTGTTTTATTCAGATATATGTTTCCTGGTTCATTTTTCTTCATATTTTGTTCAGGTAAATCTCATTCGTGTTCCAAACGATTCAGCATTGTTTTTCATGTTTTTGTTCAGATACTTCTAGTTAGTGAGCCTGCATTATATGTTATGGTCTTGTTACGTTACTGTAGTTTTTAGTTTTGACCATGTGTGTGAATATTTGTGTGGTCTTATATAAGTTTTGTTCAGTTACAGCTGATTTGCATTGGAGCAATGTTTAGTTCTATCCACATGTAAGTAATTTCTTTGCGTTCTTTTGTGTTTTGTTCAGTTGGAACCTGTTGATGTCTGACATATTCCCTATTTTCTTCCTTTTATGTTATTTTCAGTGGAAGGTAATATCCTGCCTCTTCTTCCTTTCAAGTTTTGTTCAAGTAGAGATAAATTGTGTTCCAACATTTCCTGCCTCTCCTTACTTTAATGGTTTGTTCAGATCGAGCTACGTTGTGTTCCAACATATTATGTCACCTCTTTGTTTCGGGTTTTTGTTCAAGTAGAGATAAATCGTGTTCCAACACATTATGTTACCTCTTTCTTTTGGGTTTTGTTAAAGAAGAGATGAATTGTGTTCCAACATTTCCTGCCTCTCCTTACTTTAATGGTTTGTTCAGGTAGAGCTACGTTGTGTTCCAACATATTATGTTACCTCTTTCTTTCGGGATTTGTTCAAGTAGAGATAAATTGTGTTCCAACATATCTTGAGTCTTTCATGTTTGGTTCAGTGTAAGCTAGTTTTTTTCCCCCAACACAGCCCGTGTCTACTTAATTTCATGTTTTGTCCTTTTATATTCAGTTAGTGTTTCATTGTTATGTAGCAGGGATGTGCGGCCCGGCGATTAATATTAATTAAAAAATGCTCCAGAAGGGCAACTTACGATTAAAAAAACAAAATAAAAAATATTTTAGGGTATTTTTAAGTACACAATAAAAAAATAAAAAAAAAGAAGAGAGCAATTTGGAGCCATGATGTCCCAAGTCCAAAGAGGTCAAACAAGAATCCGAGGGTAGTTTTGGAACCGGGGTGGTTCCACACACCCTGAAGGTGTTTGTACCTCACACCTTTCTAATGTGCACCCCACACTCGAGAATGGGCAGCATGTGCCGCTAAGGGTGCAAAGTTCACCCGAGTTTCAATGTCACGCCTGAGGGAATTAAACCGGGAACGTTCAAAATAATTCAGGCCAAGATACATACAGGGGTCATAAACTTTTCACCGGGAATCGATGACCCTTTTAATGCTGAAAAATACTATTTAGGACTATTGTTCAATTTCATTTGTGTAACATTGTTATAACATTGTAATAACAGTAATACTAATATAATAGTGTAATAATGAACAACTTGAAAAGAAAAAAAATCAAAATAGTGTGTTATAGTCAGGCTAAAAGTTCATCAGCCGGGTCATCGGTGCTAGGTTTTATATTTAACCGCAGAGGTGAGCACGTTTCACACCCGACTAGGTGACACCCCTGATAGCGTTTAAGTCCGACACCCGAGCCTGGGAAAGTTCCCAGGAAGGCGGGCCCAAAGGAAAGCTTATCAGAGTATAATCTTACCTCACAATCTTCTCAAAAACAATTAGATTGAACTGGCCACCATTCGGTCCTGGCGCTAACAGAGGTCACAAGTTCAGTGGCGGCGGTGCGTTCGGGTGAGGCGCGGACAGCTCGCGCCTAACCGAGCGCGTCCCAAAGGTTCCCACGGGATGCCTGAGAGAAACGGGATCGAGGAAAAAAAGTTAAATTAGAATTTCGAGCACCGAATTTTAACTGATTCCACCAAGATATTTTTCTCATCACTGTCATGTAAAACTTATCTCAGTTTTATGTCTTTAACAGAGTATTTATGCATTACATCTTGGTTTTATTTTGTCTTGTATGCGCATGCATATGTGATTCAGCAAAAAATGTTTTTCCCCCCGTGATTTAGGATCGAATAACCCGGGGTCCGGCTCATCACTGAAGAGCGTGATGACGCGTTACACATAAAAACAACGGCGACCTGAGGATGAAGGTGCTGTATCTGAGTCAGATCCGGAGGCTTCTCCTGCTACTAGTAACCATGGAAACCAGTCTACCTGTTTCGCAAACAAATTCCTACCCCAAGAAAAGTCATGGGGAGAGAGATGGGCGCCGCCAGTATGTATTTGCCCAAGACACACCACAGGAAATGGTGCCCCCACAACCCAGGAATGCATGAACCGTGAATTGCAAGAAAATGTGCAGTTTGAACGGGCCTTCAAATACTGGTTGGAATGATTTTCATTTACTGATTTTAATAATATTTAAATGATATATGTATGTACATTGAAAAATATGCAATCATCTTGATTCTAACACAAACTGCCATTTCATTAACAATGATTAAACAATTTGTATTGTTATCTAATGATTACTTTAATAAAAAATGAATTCTTACAATTGTGATTTTGTCAGGATTACGGATGTGAATCACCAGTGCCCGCTCATTTGGCGCCAACTGCTGCGGGCTCTGATTGGCTCCCTGTCCCTATTTAAACTCAGTCATGTCAATCCCCTCGTCAGTCCGTCTGCGAACCTCTGTTTATACAAGGCAAGCCTTTTTCGACCCTGACTCCCACCTGTCCCGTTTTTTGCTTCCGTTTGTCTCCGGCTATGACCCATTTTTGATCCCGACAACGTCTACTCTCCCGTCCTGGCTTACGACTCTTTTCCAATCCCGACCACGCTTTGCTCTCCCAGTCCCAGCTACCAACCAGTTTTTCCGTCCCTGACACCGCCATCGCTTGCTACGGAAGATCCACTTCAGTGTTCCGAGTCCGACTTGCTTCCTGCGTCCAGCGAACACCGGATTGTGGGCGCAGCCCTTCCTCTTTCTTTCATTAAACTTGTGGTAAACGTTACGCAATTGGGTCCTGTTTCCGTTCTTGATAAAATTCATCCATTTTAATCATGATGTTAATCTGTTAATTACTATTTTGATGTAAAATACAATTTATTTATATTTTATTACTATGTGATTTTTATTGTTATACCATGTGGTCATCATTATTACATTCACTTAATAATTACAACGTTCTCATAAGTATTTAAGAATCGTAAAAACGATTTTAGAAAAGTATCCTTCAGTATTTTTTATTAATTCGAGTCTTAAATATTTTTAACTGGTTATTCATATCTAGGCACTCCTTTGCACATCTGTTCTCCTCTGCACTATCATACTTCAGTGTTATTGTTATTGTATAGTGACTTGTTTACCTGACTGCCCATTTTGCACATCTGGTTAGCTGCTCCTCTTGCACTCTTTGCACTACTGTATAATACTATACATGGCTATAATTATTTAGTATAATATTAGTACTTCAATACTCCAACTCAATACAACATTTTATTTATATCTGTACATTCAAGGAAACTGTGCGGGTCAGATGTATCGACATTTCGTGCTGTATACACATGTACAAGAATGACAATAAAGTATATCTGAATCTGAATTCAAAATAATATTGATAACAAGTAGTATATAATTTTTAAAATATATCATTTATAATTTAAATGGTCTTGTTTTGTATGTAATGAACATATCATAAATTGAATTAGTAATAGTGGATTCAGTTCAGAAGGTCCTTCTTGGTGTCATTGTGATTTTCTAGTCATTGTGAAAACACAAATATTGATAAAAATATATATATAGTGCATATTGATCATGTCATCTGTTAAATCATCATACAAACGGTTTTAAGATATATTTGAGACTCTTTGCCCATATTAGGAACACCATTGCAAAAATATATGTCATTCTAGCCAAGTCGATTATTTTGTTTATAATCTGATAAATTTAAAATGTATCTCAGTTATATTTCGCCCTGCTGTTGTCCACACCTCACAGATTAGCTGTGAAGAAAGGGGGTGGCGACACCCTTCTTTTTCTCACATCCCTTAGAGGAAGTGGCATTTACAACCTTGCACTTATCAGCGGGAAAATGCACAAAAAGACAGTTGTGTTGAACATATTTTATTGCGAGTAGCACAAAATACAAAAAGAGGTAGTCGGAAAAATAATTTAAACGTGTGTGTGTGGCATACAAAAATAACATTTACACATATTTACACCAATAAATAGGAACGTGATATATATATTAAGGGGTTTTGCGCATGAGTGGGAATTTTAGTTGAGTTCTGTCGCTTCCTCCTCTTCATTTTCATCCTCTTCATCCTCCTCTTCTTCATCAGAAGAAGAAGAAGAGTCCTCGTAGGGGCAAATGGTGGCCTGGACCGGGTAGTTTCGGAGGAGCGTCTCGGCCTCCCGGTACAGGTAGTCGAAGCATTTGGTTTTGGGCCAGAACAACCTTGGGAAAAGATTTAAAATACCACGAAATGTCAAGGATGTACAAAACAAGTGGCCTAAAATAGGAAATGAGATTTACTTGACTGGGTGGACGAAAAGAGCCGGTTTGGGTTGAGGTTCCGCAGGATTAGGAGGAGCCTAAAAGGGGAGTGTGCTTATTACAAATGTATGACATACATACCTCGAATTTACCATTGCTTATGCTTAATTCATATTTATGATGCACATTATCTTGGGTAAGGTTGAAGTATCCATTGTTTGTACTTATTACACAATTATAACAGAAATGTAGCATTGCCTATGCGTAATACATATTTATAACACGTTTATAACACTTTGCAAGTGGGGTACTTTAAATTTACCATTGCTATTGCTTTCTACACATGAAAATGTATTTACCATTGCTTATGAGTATCACACATTTATAACATAACGCTATTTGCATTTTGCCATTTCAAACTTATTATTGCCTGGAGTTACCTATTTATAGCACAAATTTATAAGGCACTTTTAACACATTTTGCTTTTGACTACTTCAAATTCACTAAACTTATGCTCATTGCACATTTAAAACAATTTTGTCACACTGCCTTTGAAAATTTTCAAATTGACAAATGCTTATTACACATGTGTAAGGCAATTATAACACATATTGCCTCTGGCGACTTCAAATTTACCATCCCGTATGCATATTACACATCCATAACAAAATTTGTCATTGAGACAGTTTATCTTTGGTTATACTTATCACACATTGATAACATTTTATAATCCATTGCTTTTGGATACCTCAAAGTTACCGTAGCTTATGCTTATTACACTATTATACATTTACCATTTCTGGTGCTTGTTACACATTTATAGAATACACTGACTTAAATTACTTCAGATTTATTATTTTATATACTTATCACACATTTATATCATGTTTATAACAATTTGCTTTTGAATATTTTCTACCTTACTATTATTTAAGCTTATATATATTTATAACAGGTTTATAACACACATTGGACATGCAAACTTCACATTTAACATGGTTAATAGTAACTACACATTCCCTTTAAATACGTACCGTGGAAATGGAATCCCCACGAGTCTCGCTTCCCATCCACGGTCTCCAAACGTCGCCAGACCGCTGCGGGTTCACGTTAAATCCACGTGGTGCGTTCATGTTGACGGAGATCCGGAGTTGTTCCCTTGCAACACCGCAATGTGGGTCCCGGAGGGGGCGTCTCGAGTCTTTTTAACCCCGATGGGGAGGCTGTCCCCGCCGAGCGCCAAATTGGACTTTTGTCGCGTCGCCAAGTGTCGGCATGCGTGCGTGGAAGGTGCGAAGTCGCACGTGAGCAAACCGCGACCATATGTGACAAATTGAGCGTTTGCGTTATCTGTTTTTTCTTTAACGCGTTTCGCATTCACGTTAATTGATAAGATAAATTAAGATAACACGATTTAAGAACAAAAGAAAGACTTAAACGTGACTTAATCTTAAATGAATGGTTTATTTAAACATTTAGTGAGGTGAAAAGACCCACGCGCCCCATTTGACAACCCCCCGTTGCGTGGGTGATGCATGGGGAGGGGGCGACACGCGTCGGCCTTTTAACACTAAGGAATGGCCCCCTCCCCATGCAAGCCCCCTCCTCTCCCACATGTGATGAACTTCCAAATGGGAATAGCTTTTTTTAACACCAAATTAAATTAAATACAATTTAATTTGTTGTACTACACAACTAAAACTATATATTTTTTTTACCAATGTAATACTATATTTGTTTAAATCTGGATTTCTTGCAAATGTTGTCAAAATGCCTTTTGTTCACTGCTATTTTAAGAAGACAAATCTTTTTTTTATCTTTGACTGAAGGAAATGTGCAAAAATAAATTGTCTCTTTCTAAAAAAAATGTGAAAAAATAAAGGTAGGCCTAGATTAAATGTTCTCGCTTGCGTATTTGTTTTGAATTACACTATAAAGTACCGCTGATTTAAAAAAAATGAAGAATAGACGCTTAAAGAGTCCTTATTTTTTAATATTTAACTGTGTTCTTTTCTTTTTTCAAATTGTATTCAATCCAATACTTCAGTTTTAAACCAGAGGTATTGGATTCAAGACTGTACCAGTAGATACAAAAAAATAAAAGAGTGACTGCAAGCTCCTCGTCGCAGTTTTTTGTCAAGGTAGCATGAAAATGGTGAAAGTAAGAAAAGGCTTGTTTCAAACATCAACCCAAAACCCCTCAAAATGATGAAATAAACAAGAGTTGATTCAAGCTCACCTAAGAAATTCACCTACTTGATGAATTATCTGAGGCTGCAATCATGACTTTAAGCCAGGAGATGGCAGCAGTGAGTTAAAATTTCAAATTCCAGACTGCACCTTTAAGAAAAATATGTTGTACTTGAAATACAAAAAAAAAACATATAAATCACTAAAATTGACCACGATGTTTTTAAATTACACGATAATGTACCTCTGAAGAAAAAATAAATAGATGTCGAGAGAGAGAGAGATAGATAATAGATAGATAATTCATCCCGATAGGGAAATTCACACTTCCAGCAGTATCCTTGTGTTGAAAAATAAAATAAGATAAAATATATAGAGGGCAGCACGGCGGCGCAGTGGTTAGCGCATGTGCGGCACAGTTCATGTGATGGGAACCTCCTGCGTGGGTTTAAATCCAGCTCCAGACTTCCTGTGCGGAGTTTCTATGTTCTCCCCGTGCTTGCGTGGGTTTCCTTCGGGCACTCCGGTTTCCTCCCACATTCCAAAAACATGCATTTCAGGTGAATTGGCCGGTCCAAATTGCCCCTTGGTGTGAATGAGCGAGCGAGTTGTCTGTCCCCGTGTGCCCTGCGATTGGCTGGCAACCAGTTCAGGGTGTCCTCTGCCCACTGCCCGGAGATGGCTGGGATGGGCTCCAGCCCCCCCGCGACCCTAATGAGGATAAGTGGTACAGCTGATGAGATGAGATGAGAAAATATATAGAATACTGCTTGAAAAAGAAAATTGAGTCCTTTTACAATAAAAAAAAAATAATTTGATTAATCAATTTATATTTCAGACTTTTTTTATTTTAATTGGGGATCCAATACTTTTTTAAACCCATTTAGAAAATTTATAACATAATAATTTAAAACCACCTTACACAAATAACAGTGGTCCTTGAAAAAAATTCATTTAAAGTGGTCATTATATACAAAAACAAAAGACATAAAATTAGGGTAAGTTGTATGTAAATTACCGCTAATTTAAAAAAAAGTCACATCTCAATGAGTAACCCAGAAAGTTGGATTGATTTTGCTGTTTATAATATAAGTATATATCACCTGTCATTCATAAATGCCACTGAAATTACTCAAAATAACTTAACTATAAAATAACTAAATTAAATCGTCAGTAAGCTCCCACCCCCACCCACTATTAAGTGTTCCTTTAAAAAAACATTTTAAAAATGTGGAAATGTAGCCAAACAAGACATCAAATATTGTCCTTTTCGTGTAAGAAATAGTTTGTAGAGCGATTCCTTCATTCCCCCCAAAAGCCCAACAAAATAAAGTCACGCCTAATTAGTCCATAATGGCATGCAGGAGGAGTGCAAAGCCGTTCTACAAATAAAAACAAACCTTAATCTACTTATTGAATTAGTCCCATTTGGGGCTGAAAAACTGGCCTGCCCCTCCCGGCAGGGGGCGGTGCAAAACCACATGCTGTGAGGCCACTTGATTGACAGTTCGGTAAACGAACGTGCACAGATTTAGAGAGATGTTGTTTTGTTTGTTTTTTAGTAATAGAGTTAATGGCATAAGTTTGCCCTCAGTTTATAGAGGACGTATCCTGCCATATTTAGAAATACATTTATAAAAAATACCGATATGCCATGCAAATATATGAAAGCAATCAAATGGTTTTTGATTTATATGACAAATGCAATTTATTCATTTATTTCTGTGTTTTGTCATTAAAACAAAAAAAAAAAAAATACACATTAAAAATGACCAAATGCAAAAGAGTTACGCAGACAAAAAGCACTCGACCATGATGAAAGACAAAAAGACGAAAAAAGCGGCAATACACGCGAAAATTACAAAACACAACAAAAACACAACAAAAACACTCGACTGAAATTCCAATACGCGACAAAAACGCCAATACACGACCAAAACACGCGACAAAAACAAGACAGAACAAAGACACGTGACAAAAGTGCTAATACACGACAAAAACACTAATATACGAGGTAAACACAAGACAATCATGCCTAAACACAACAGAAAACGCCAATACATGCCAAAAACACGCAACAAAAACACCAATACACGACAAAAAACACGAGACAAAAATGCAAATACACGACAAAAACACGCGACAAAATCGCCAAGACACAACAAAAATGCTCGACAAAATTACCAATACACGTGACAAAAATGCCAAACACCCTTCAATATTACAAATACATGAAATAAACACATGACGAAAACACCAAAACACAAGGAAAACATGCGCCAGAAACGACATTACACGACAAAAATATGCGACAAAAACACCAATACACGAGATAAACACACGAGAATCGTGCCTATACATAACAAAAACGCCAATACACGACAAAAACAGGCAACAATACACGACAAAGCTGCTAATACACGACAAAAACATGCGACAAAAGCATGCGACAAAAGTGCAAATACACGACAAAAACATGCGACAAAAACACTCGACAAAAGTGCAAATACACGACAAAAACACGCCACAAAAGTGCAAATACATGACAAAAACACCAAAACACAAGGAAAACATGCGCCAGAAACGACAATACACGACAAAAACATGCGACAAAAGCACGCGACAAAAGTGCAAATACACGACAAAAACATGCGACAAAAACACGCGACAAAAGTGCAAATACACGACAAAAACACGCCACAAAAGTGCAAATACATGACAAAAACACCAAAACACAAGGAAAACATGCGCCAGAAACGACAATACACGACAAAAATATGCGACAAAAACACCAATACACGAGATAAACACACAAGAATCATGCCTATACACAACAAAAACGCCAATACTCGACAAAAACACGCGACAAAAACACCGATACACGACAAAAACACGCGACAAAAGTGCAAATACACGACAAACACACGCGACAAAATTGCAAATACACGACAAAAACATGCGACAAAAACACCAAAACACAACAAAAACACGTGACAAAATTACCAATACACGTGACATAAATGCCAAAACACCCTTCAATATTGCCAAACACACGACAAAACTTCCGACAAAATCACAAGCGGAAGAAAAAATACACTATTAAATATACAAAATCAAAACACATGAACCAATACACATCAAATAGGAAATAGATAATTACATAAACAACAAAATACACCCAAAAAATGACAATATACACGACACATAACAAAATCCATAATACACGACAAAATAAACAAAAATAACGAACAAATACATGACAAAAATATACAATATACACGACAAAATACAAGACAAATAAACGTTAGGTATGCACCGATACACAACAAAAATATGCGATAAAATACACAATTTAGTGTACAACAAAACAAACAATTCACTACAAAAACAATGACGAAATGTGCGACAAAAACACACAAAAATATACACAATAAAATACACAAGTAAAACAACAATAACCACATAACACAAATAAAATGACAATATATATTTAAAAAATGACGTTGTATGACAAAAATACTTTGTCAAACAAACACGAGGAAATGATAAAAAACTAAAATACAAAAATGCACAAATTCTGTTCTTTATTAAGAACGTATTACATAATATTTTCATTTAATTATAAGTATTTACTTATGTGTACATTTTTTTCGACATAGGATTGTTATTAATTCTACAACAACGTAAATACTTATTTCATGAGTAAAAGTTGAACTTACAGTTATAATTGTCGTAGAAATGTCATTTTTGATGCTATCCTTGCTCGCTTTTGGCAATATTGTTCTTCCAATGTTATAATTTAGCTTTCATTTAGGACACCTGCCATTTTGGCTCCCCTGGCAAACAGAAATCTCGCCAAGTCTCGCGTGAATACGTAAAGGGACACTTCGGCACTTCAAGTTATTAGTTGGGACGGCTTCACTGCCACGGGTGCTGCAAGCATTCATTTCAATGGGTAGCCATGGTAACCAGGAAGTTTCCAGGGGTGGCTTGAGCGGGTCACTGACCCACATTCAAATTAACCATGGGTAAATGGTGAATGCTAAAGAGCGGATGCTAGTGAGTAGATAGATACAGCTATGTGTGCTGCTAGCAGAGTTTTGAGCTGGCGTAGCCGTGACAGGCTGATGCTATACTAACTCATGCTAGCTGTAAACACTGTCAATAATGAGCTCACCAGTCATAATAAACGCTAAATCATAACAGCTTCATGCTCACAAATTACGCTAATGGTTACTTGCTAACAGTTTGATATCATCAAATAACGCTAAGCGCTACATGCTGAAAAATGATGCTAACGTTTAATTGTTAACGCTTCATGCTAACGGCTACATGCTTACTGCTTCATGCTAAAACATTATGCTATTTGGTGAATGCTAACGGCTACATGCTAACAAATAATTCTCATGGATTCTTGCTAACAGTAAAATCTCAACAAATAATGTTAACGGCTACATGCTAACTGCTTCTCCGTTTCAAATTATGCAGTTTAATATCATCAAATAATACTAAGTGCTACATGCTGAAAAATGATGCTAACGTCTAATTGTTAATGCTTGATGGTAACGACTACCTGCTAACTGCTTTTTGCTAACAAATTATGCTAATTGGTGAATGCTAACGGCTACATGCTAACAAATTATGCTAACGGCTTCTTGCTAACAGTAAAATTTTAACAATTTCTGCTAACAGCTGCGTGGTGAAAAGGTATGCTAACGGCTACATGCTAACAAATTATGCTCATGGTTTCTTGTTGACATTAAAATTTTAACAAATAATGTTAACGGCTACACGCTAACTGCTTCTCCCTTTCAAATTATGCTAACGACTACCTGCTAACTGTTTCTTGCCTACAAATTATGCTAATTGGTGAATGCTAACGGCTACATGCTAACAAATTATGCTAATGGTTTCTTGCTAACAGTAAAATTTTAACAAATAATGTTAACGGCTACATGCTAACTGCTTCTCCCTTTCAAATTATGCTAACGACTACCTGCTAACTGCTTCTAGCTTATAAATTATGCTAATTGGTGAATGCTAACGGCTACATGCTAACAAATTATGCTAACGGCTTCTTGCTAACAGTAAAATTTTAACAATTTATACTAACAGCTACGTGGTGAAAAGCTATGCTAACGGCTACATGCTAACTGCTTCATGCTAACGTACCGAATTAAAAATTACAGATACACCTCACTGGGTTAAAAAGATAACATTTAAATGCAAACGTTTCAAAAACATTTCAATGTTATATACCGGTATCATCTTCCTTGTCTAGTTTAAAATGTATTATTGCACTTGTTTTTTTAAATGTGTTTTTTTTGTTCAGTTTCGTTTGTTTTACAGAAAATATTATTTTTGATGAAATATACAAATAGTTTCATTTTTATTTTTGATAAAACAATTATTTTTGTTACATTTTCACAGGAGATAGGCGTGATTCATCATAATATTATATAGTTATTTATTTCAAAAAGAAAATGTGCTTACATCAAATATACATTTTTTATACTAATATTTTGTGTTTTTTACATTTTTGAATTGTCCAACAGGTTTGTATTAAATTAGAAAACAAGAAAATATACGTGATTTATCATAAATCATTACATCGGTTATTTATTTTTATATTCAATTATAATTTTATGACGCTTGTTTAACGATTTAAACATATATTTTTTTAATTTAAAAATTATACTTTTGACGGGAGATATACTTGATTTATTATTTTCATAATTGCTCGTTTTTTGTAATGCTCTTTTTTGAATATATATATATATATATATATATATATATACATATATATACATATATACATATATATATATATATATATATAAATATATATACATATACATATATATATATATATATATACATATATACATATACATATATATATATATATACATATATATATATATACATATATATATATATATACATATATATATATATATATATATATATATATATATTTATATATACATATACATATATATATATATATATACATATATATACATATATATATATATATATATATATATATATATATATATATATATATATATACATATACATATATATATATATATATATATATACATATACACATATATATATATATATAAATATACATATACATATATATATATATATATATATATATATATATATATATATATACATATACATATATATATATATATATATATATATATATATATATATATATATATACATATATATATATATATATATATATATACATATACACATATATATATATACATATACATATATATATATATATATATATATATATATATATATATATATACATATATACATATATATATATATATATATATATATATACATACATATATATATATATATATATATATATATATATATATATATTTTTGTACAATACATTTGTTTTGTTTGTTTTCACAGAAAAATCAATATTGTATCATTTATTACCATTATTATTTGTTTTTTATTATCAAATGTTTTTACTGGACTTGTAAAAGCAGTTTAGTATGTTTTTAAAAATAAATATTTGTTATTTTTTACAACCAATAAACAAGATTCGTTAATAATTGTTGTTGTATTGTTAATATTTTTTAATGCACACGTTGTATATATTTAAAAATATGTCTTCTTTTTTGACAAGAAATATACATTGTTAATGCCAATTATTATTTTAATTATTATTTTTATTAGTAATAATATTATCAGTGCAATTTTAATGCACTTATTTAAAACATTTTTTTAAAATAAAATATTATACATAAATAAAATTATTTTTCAGATGATATACATGTTTTATGTTATTATTTTCCTTGATATTACGATTATTTGTTTAATTCAGTTGTTCTACAAATGTAATATTTTTGTAGATAAAATAGTTACGGTAGAATATTTTATTTACGTTATTATTTCTTAATCATAGATCACTTTTAACGTCCTAATTATTCAAAAAGTTCGAAAAAATAAACAAGTTCCTATGGCCGCCGCTAGAGAGCGCCCGCGCTAAAGCGGAATCTATTATTTGCATTTAACGAAGCGGCAGCGCAACCTTCGATTCATTTCTGAGTTTGGGATGAAACGTTCTGGACCTCACTCCAGTTTTTATATATCAAAATTTCAAACGAGATTTATCGAATCTGATCCAAACCGAATTTCAGAAGAGACGAGTGAGGATGCACGCGCGGGATGGAGGACTTCACCCGATTCGTCTCTGATCGAATCCGGTTTCATCATCCTTTCCAATGAGGAGAAATTCGGAAGAGATGAGCGCGCACAATCGGACCCAAACCGGATTACGTCGCACTGACTACGTGTGGCAATACGAATACTACGACGACGAACCGGTTTCCTTCGAGGGACTCAGAGCCAACCGATGTGAGACTGACGGCTCCGATTCGGTTTTACGCACGGTGGTGATTGGAGCCAAACGAATTCAATCCGGATTATCTTTTTTTTAAATATATTTTGCAGATTCTATCGTCATTGGATTCTGGGTCGGACTGGCCGTTTTCGTCATCTTCATGTTTTTTGTCCTCACGATGCTCACCAAGACGGGGGGCCCACAACAAGAGTGAGTATGGGCCCAAACTGAGGTCGAAAGGACGTGGAAAAGACGTCTTATTAGTAATAATTGAGGGGTGGGGGGGTCATATTTAAGGGAGTTACATTTAGAGAACAACGATTTTAAAAATTGAATCCCATTTAGCCCTAAATCCAACATTCAAAAGACAACAGCTCACGCCAACAGTGAAATGAATTACTATTGGATAATGTAAGAAAAAAACAACGATTACCCGGATCCATAACAAATATAAATGAACAAAACGTGGGGGAGAAAAAAGCAATGGAGAATATGTTGGAAAACCAATCAGTTCTAACAGAAGAAAACAAGAAAGAGAAAGAACCAAACATATGTTGAAACACTAACGAGACAAAGCAACAACAGGAAGGTCAAAGGATATGTTGGAAAAACAGTTAGCTTACGCTAAACAAAACATGAAAGAGAGAGCAATATATATATTGGAGTACTACCTAGTTTTAACAGGATAAAACATGAAATAAAACATAATATATGCTGGAAACTCAACTAGTTCTAACAGAACAAAACAAGAAAGTGAGAGAACAAAATATATGGTGAAACACTAACTAGATCAAGTAACAACAGGAAGGTCAAAGGATATGTTGGAAAATCAGTTACCTTACGCTAAACAAAAAATGAAAGAGAGAGGAATATATATGTTGGAGTGCCACCTAGTTTTAACAGGATAAAACATGAAATGAAAGACAATATATGCTGGAAACCCAACCAGTTCTAACAGAACAAAACAAGAAAGGGAGAACAAAATATATTTTGGAACACTAACTAGATAAACTAACAACAGGAAGGATAAAGGATATGTTGGAAAAACAGTTAGCTTACGCTAAAGAAAACATGAAAGGGAGATCAATATATGTATCCGAGTAGTACCTAGTTTTAACAGGATAAAACATGAAATGAAACACAATATATGCTGGAAACCTAACTGGTTCTAACAGAACAAAACAAAAAACTGAGAGAAGAAAATATATGTTGAAACACTAACTAGATACAGTAACAAAAGGATGTACAAAGGATATGTTGGAAAATCAGTTACCTTACCCTAAACAAAACATGAAAGGGAGAGCAATATATATATCGGCGTAGTACCCAGTTTTAACAGGATAAAACATGAAATGAAACACAATATATGCTGGAAACCCAACTGGTTCTAACAGAAGAAAACAAGAAAGAGAGAGAACAAAATATATGTTGAAACATTAACGAGATAAAGTAACAAAAGGATGTACAAAGGATATGTTGGAAAATCAGTTACCTTACCCTAAACAAAACATGAAAGGGAGAGCAATATATATATCGGCGTAGTACCCAGTTTTAACAGGATAAAACATGAAATGAAACACAATATATGCTGGAAACCCAACTGGTTCTAACAGAAGAAAACAAGAAAGAGAGAGAACAAAATATATGTTGAAACATTAACGAGATAAAGTAACAAAAGGATGTACAAAGGATATGTTGGAAAATCAGTTACCTTACCCTAAACAAAACATGAAAGGGAGAGCAATATATATATCGGCGTAGTACCCAGTTTTAACAGGATAAAACATGAAATGAAACACAATATATGCTGGAAACCCAACTGGTTCTAACAGAAGAAAACAAGAAAGAGAGAGAACAAAATATATGTTGAAACATTAACGAGATAAAGTAACAAAAGGATGTACAAAGGATATGTTGGAAAATCAGTTACCTTACACTAAACAAAACATGAAAGAGAGAGGAATATATATGTTGGAGTACGACCTAGTTTTAACAGGATAAAACATGAAATAAAACAATATATGCTGGGAACCCAACCAGTTCTAACAGAACAAAACAAATACATGTTGAAACACTAACTAGGTACAGTAACAAAAGGAAGGACAAAGGATATGTTGGAAAACGGATTACCTCACACAAAACAAAACATGAAAGGGAGAATTATATATTTTTGAGAACTACCCAGTTTTAACAGGAAATTGCATGAAATGAACACAATATGTGTTGGAAAACCAACAAATTGTAACAGAACAAAACATGAGAGACAGCACAATTGATGTTGAAACACCAACTAGATCTGATGAACAAAACATGAAAAGAAAAGAAGAATATGTTAAAAATGCAATCATCCGCTATGCTATCACCAAACAAATATAATAGACAACACAATAGAATAAAATACCAACTTGTGTCCACAGAACAAAACAAGAAAGGTAGTCCAACTACTTCTAACATAACAAAGCATGAAAACAAGACCATACAAAATAAATAACTTAACAAAACATGAATATCACAGTTTGGTATATATTTAAATACCAACTAGTTCTAGCAGAACAACACATGAAAGATAGAATACTAAATTATATTGGAATCAACTAGCTCTAGCTAAATACAACATGAAAAAGGAGAAAACACAGGATATGCTGGTACACTAATGAGTTCCAACTGAACCAAACTTGAATGGCAGAACAAAACATGTTGGGATACCATTTAGTTCAGTCCTTAGAGTGCCTTGAAAACGACATCATAAAATATAATTCTGAAACACTAACAAGTTGTAACTGAACAAAACAAGAATGGTAGACAATGTTATGTAAGCGGCAATACCGACTATTTCTCAGAGAACAAAACAAGAATGAAAGACTATGCGATGTAGGCTGGAGTACCAACTATTTCTAAGATAACAAAACATGAAAGTAAGACCCTGCCATATGTGTTGATACACAAACTTGTTCTAAAAAAACAAAACATAAAAGTAAAATACCAAATATACCGCCGTTGGGATATCAACGACTTTTAACTCAACAAAACAAAAACGTCAGACAATGCAATACATGCTGGAATACCAACCAGTTCTAACGGAACTAAACATGAAAGTAATACAATGCTATATACAGTATGTTGGAGTATCTACAAGTTCTAATGGAACAAAACATGGATGAGAGACATCTAGAACAATATGTATGTATATATTTGTATCTTTAAAAAAATGACCTGGAAAAACCACACCAGCCTTTTACTTTCTGACCAGAAACCCAGACACCGAGAACCTACCGGGTCCTGGAAACGCTCTTTCCGACATCATCGATCCCAAAGACGAGGACAACGAGGACAACGAGGACAACGGGGACGTTTCCCGTCCTTTTCTCGGGGAGCCACGTTCTTACTTTAACTTTTACCTGGCGGAGGACGAAGAGGCCAAGATGTGGCGGAACCAACACGGACCTCGGCAGAACTCGGAGGGCCCGGAAGACGCCAGGGGGACGGACCGGGACTGTGACTTCCTGTCCCACTTCAACATCCCCAATTTCGTCACGTCCTCACCGGGGGACGAAGACCTTGGACCAGAACATTTGCTCCACGAGGGGACGTCTGACTAGAAAAACCATTGCTATCTAATGGCTATGGTTAGCTTCTTATTTGACGGAATTGCCCCAAAACCTAAGAACTGGATCTGCTGAACTCTTCTTAAAACCTCAAATGTCAAACTTTAAGACATAAAATTTGAGGAAGCTAAAGAAAAAATACATCCAATTCACTTTGTTTCATTCCATAACAGCAAAAACAAATCTATAATAATACCGCTAGCCCACATAAGCCAGTTAGCATGGCTGGCTAGTCTGTGCTCAAACGTATAAACTAGCTAACGCTTCATGTGACTTGCTAATATTAGCAAAAAAATAGTTAGCATTCCTTAACACACATTGACTTCAAACATACAAACAAAACCTGTCATGAAAACCTCTGGTAATTAGCTAGCTGATACATCACGGATCATGTGACTTGCTAACTTTAGCTATCAATCACTAGTTACCATGGCCAGCTAATAGGAACTCTAATTTATAAGCCAACAAAACCTGTAAAACACATCTTATTTATGCAAATTATGTCTAGAACAGGGGGGTCAAAGTCATTTTAACTTGGGGGCCACACGATAGAACAAACATTCTGTCGGGGGCCGGACTAGTAGATTAAAGAGAAAGAAAAAAAGATAAAGAAATAAGAGAAAGAGGAGGGAAAATGAGAGAGGGCGGGACAAAGAAAGAGAGAGAGAGCGTGTGAAACAAAAGAGATAAAAAGAGAAGTCGTGAGAGAGGGGGAAAGAAAGGGAGTGGAAGAAAGAAATCCAAAGAGAAATAGAAAGACAGAAGGAGAGAAAAGAGAAAAGAAAGGGCGAAGGGTAGGAGGAGAGAAAGAGAAAAGAGGGAAAAGGAAAAAAGAAAGTTAGAGCAAAAGAAGTTAAAAAGACACAGAGAGAGAAAGAGACAAAGAGCAACAAAGGAAGAGAAAAAGAGAGACACAGAGAGTGAAAGAGACAGAGACAGAGAGCGGGAGAAAATGGGTGGAAAAGAAAGAGAGAGAGAGAGAAAAAGAAATACAAGTACAGTGTCTTTGTTCGAGGCACCTTTCTTTGGCAACACCAAGTTGACATATTTCAACCTGCAGCTCATTTTTCTCTTGCGCTTCTCTGAGTGTTGTCTCGCGGGCCGGATTCAATCCCTTAGCGGGCCTGATCTGGCCCGCGGGCCGCCTGTTTGACACCTGTGGTCTAGAATCATTACAACAATCATTTGTTAATCCACTACAAAAACACCCTATTATTGAATCACGATATATACAGCATTTTTACAGTTTGATGAATTATTTTCCCATCATACTCCTCACTCTCTAACAAAAATTTAATGTGTAAAACCTGTGAAAAAAAACGTATTTTCTTGTGAAAATTTTAAACTTTATAGTGGGATTGGAAGTGAACCACAAGAGCCTGACTCCAGTGTCGTATGTCCAGTGTGGATATAGATGGCATCTCGGCGATACTCACACAATGAGACACCTCAGCGCTATTCACACCAAAGACGCTCTGATGAGCATTCTGTATTTACATGTCGAGCTGGAAATCAGTATTGTATCTTCTAGGGAGGCCATTTTACAAAGTTTGACAAAGGCCCTGCACCCACACCAGTGTTCCCTCTAAGCTCGCACATTCTCAGCGCACAAGAAAATCTAGCCAGCGCACAAAAATGAGGGCTCAAAATTATTCATTAGAAAGCGACTTAAGTCAAAGTTACAGTGCATGAAGGTAATAATACACGGGTTCCCCCGACGTTGTGTCCTAGATGCGGTATTTTGAAGTCGAGTCGAAGTAGAACGAAGTTGAGTAAAGTTAGTAGAGTTTGTCGAGAACCGGCTTCTTCGGCTCGGCTCACTAAAAAAAAACGTCTCTTTCGGGTCCTAAACGGCTCTTTGGGTTGTTTTTGCTTCTTTAATCCCAACATGACCAAATATTATGTAAAATTGTGCACAAAATGCCTTAAAGGAAGGGGGGAATCGAACAGAAAAGAAAAAAATACCAAAATGAAAAAGTAGTGAAAAGCTGAGAAAAAAAGAAACAAAAGGAAGAGAAGAAAAGAAGGAAAATTTTTAGAAAAAAGCCAGAAAAAAAGAAAAGAAAGAAACGTATGAAAAAAGTAAACAGAGAACAAAAAGAAAAAAGTAACAGCTCGGAAAAAATAAACACAATGAGATTTTTTTAAAGGAATTAAAAAAAAAAATAGAAAAAAAACACGGGAAAAAAAGAAGAAAAAGTTTGTGTTGCATTCAAATAATTTCCAATTATATTAAGTCAATCTTGTTGCCAACATTGTACTTCCACTAAAAAATGGGATTAAGTACAGTCCTGTATCTTACAAGCGACTAAATAAGCCCCCAAAAATGTTAATATTATGCGACAAAATATATCAGGAAAAAAAAGAAATGGATATCTTGTGAAAGAATTGTAAGAACAAACGACGTTTGTAGGCAATAGTACATGAGTCAATTCATTCAAAAGAGAAAAATTATTTTGCATTGCCGGAAACTCAGCAAAATGTAACGTGATGTCAAGTTTTGGACATGTTTGATCATTAATTATCTTGCCACACTTGGGATTACGGTGGCTCACTGTTGTTTCAAGCGTTGCTCACTGACTTTGTGTGAACGCTCAGACCCGGGGAAAATGACAGGGAACATTGATCCCAACCCACCCCGAAAACAACAAGATGATTTAACCTGTTCTTGTTTCTGTACAGCTTTTGTTTGTGTTTATAAAGAAGCTATCTTGTTAACGTCCTTGAAACAAGCAGTTAGGCAAGTGAACAGCGTGGTTCATTATGACTTGGATATTAAGCGTTAAGAGTATTCCTTTCACAAATTCGTTCACTATGCATTTACCTGTCAAGATCCAGGGCCCCATGCCCTTACAAAATGTCGTATTGTCCCTTACAAAATACAAAATAATCTTGCACCATATTTTTTTTCAAACGTGTTTTTTTATGTAGTCTAACATGAAGGCTGGCCTCCTTCAACATCTGCAAAAAGCTCCTGAAAATATTCTATGAGACAGTAGTGGCAAGCGCCCTCTTCTATGCGGCAGCGTGTTGGGGAGGCAGCGTCAAGAAGAAGAATGCCTCTCGTCTCAATAAACTGGCTAGGAAAGCGAGCTCTGTTGTGGGCAAAGAGCTGGACAGCCTAACAACAGTAGCTGAGAGACGAGCACTGAAAAAGCTGAGGTCAATCATGGACAATCCATCGCATCCACTACACAGCATTATCTCCAGACAGAAGAGCAGTTTCAGCGACAGACTGCTGTCACTGTCTTGTACTACGGACAGACTGAAGAGATCTTTTCTTCCTCATGCCATGAGGCTCTTTAACTCCACCCGGCAGAGTAAAGGCCCACATTAAACCACACCACCTACATTGGATATTACCGAATCTTACTGCAATATGTATTCTGTGTAGCACGATTTAGTTACTCTATATAACACGCTACAGTGGGCATTTGCACGTCACACTGGGTATTTGTATATTGCATTCTTTTGGCTTTATTATTGTACTGTTCTCAGCTCAGGGATGCTGCTGGAAATGTGAATTTCCCTTCGGGGATGAATAAAGTATCTATCTATCTATCTATGTTATATTGTACATGTGTTTCGTTACATCATATATATTGTTAATTAACATTTTGTTGTGAGATACCGAGTTGCTCGACATGAATGAGGTTTATTATTAAAAAAAGTTCAAAATTTAAGTACCGGTAGCTTAGACGTTCACTGTGGAAGGAAAAAATACATGCAAATATTATGAATTCATTTTCTGCATTAAATTATTGTTGGTAATATACTGATTAAAGGGATAACCCCAAACCTGTCTTTTTTCATTTTCTCCTTTTATACTTCCTTTTTTTCTGAACTTCTTTATACAACATCATAATTTGTATTATAATGCATCAAAGCAAGTGAGCCGTTGGAGAGCCGGCTCTCTTTAATGAGTTGAGCTGAAGAAGCCGGTTTCACTACGTAACTACCACATGAAATCCGAGGTGGCAGATGCATGCGCACAGTAGCATTAAACCGCTCGCTTCGTTTGCAACGGGAAAAAAAACGATACAGAGATAGAGATACCGCGGCGAACTCGTTTGACGTGATTGATTTGCTGTTTTGTGATAGTCGGTGTTTACCGGATGGTACCCATAATTGACAAATTTGGGTTTTTTCGTACAGATTATCCTGTACGTCGTACACGTCTTAAAATGCATAATAAACGTACTTTGTGCTGCAAACACGTACAGGTTGACAGGTATGCTATGCATTTATATTTTCACACTCATTTGCTGAGTCTACATTTAAGTCAGTTAGATTTCATTATCACGAAATAACATAAAATATATTACACTGGCAGCACGGCGATACAGTGGTTAGCACGTGTGCGGCACCGTTCTGAGGTCATGAGATCGAACCTCCTGTGTGGAGTTTGCATGTTCTCCCTGTGCTTGTGTGGGTTTCCTCCGGGCACTCCAGTTTCCTCCCACATTCCAAAAATGTGCATGTTAAGTTAATTGGCCAGTCCAAATTGTCCCGAGGTGTGAATGAGCGAATGAATTGTCTGTCTTTGTGTGCCCTGCGACTGGTTGGCAACCAGATCAGGGTGTCCCCTGCCCACTGCCCGAAGATAACTTGGATGGGCTCCAGCACCCCCGCGACCCTACTGAGGATAAGCGGTGCAGATAATGGATGGATATTACACTGTATAAAAATAAGAACTGAAAGGATGCAAGGGTTCATGAAATATAATGCTGGAAAGTTGAGAAAGAACTGAAATTTTTTGTCCTTGGCAGCGCTCAAAAGATGAAATCTCAAAAGGATAACTGACTCACTCCAAAAAGACTTTAAAAAAATAACAAAAAGGAAATAAAACATCCCCAGCCAACCAATCAAAGGCTCTCCTGTATTAATTGACCTTGAGTATGATTTTCTATGACTTTGTGCGAGTAAAGTTTCACTTTAAAGAAAATGAATGCTATATTTAACAAATCCAGCTTGTGTTTTTATGATGTAATCGATTATAAAACAAAAAAAGGTAAAGGCTTGAAGGGGGCGTTTAAATGTTTAATTTGCTGGGACTTCGGTGTCGGTTGGACATAAATAAATGATACGGGACAAAACATGAGGAACGTGCTAACGAAGGAGGCGTTTTGATGTTATGTGCGAACTTGAAAGAAAACAAAACATGAAAGGAGAAAGAAGAACAACTGAACCAAAACATGAAAGACGTAGGTTATGTGGGAACACTAATGAGCTCTAACTGAACAAAATATGAAAGGAAATGCAGGAGATGTTGAACAAAACATGAAAATAACAGAGCGCAGTATATGTTTGAATATCAACTTGTTCTAACGGAACAAAACGACAAAAGCAACAACAGAGGAACCATTCCCACATTTTGGGATAACAACCACGAGAGCTATGACGTCAAGTTCATGAAATATAATGCTGGAAACCCCGACTGGCTCCCACGGAACAAAACATGAAAGTTAGATGACAAATATTTTTATAAATAGCTCTTCGTTCTAAAAGAACAAAATGTGAACGGGAGACAACACAGGATAAGTTTGAACCCAAACTACCTCACACAGATCAAAACATGAAAGTAAGACAACCGAAATATCTTGGAATATTTACGAGTTCTAAATTAACAAAACATGGCGAGGCATCAAATGACAAATTCCCACGCACGGACAAAACAGCAACTAGAGTGCTATGACGATGAGACCATCCATTTTCATGTTGAACCACCCGCTAGATTTAACAGAACAAAACAAGAAAGTAAGAAGACACTGTATATGTTGAAACAACAATTCACTCTCACTGCAGAAAACATGAAAGGAGAACATCCAGTAATTGTTGGAGCACTAATTTGCTCACCCTGAAAAAAACATGAAAGACAAAGGAATGGATATTGGAATATCAACTAGGTCTAACAAAACATGAAAAGAGGAAAACCAAGGGTATGCTGGAATCCAAACTAGCGTGCACAGAAAAAAAAACATGAAAGTAAGGCCAGTTGAAGTATCAATTGGTTTTAACAGAGCAAAACCCGAAAAAGAAAGACATAAAACACAAACTATCACTGAACAAAACACGAAAATGAGACAACACAATATTTATTAGATTAGCATCGAGTTCTAACAGGAAAAAACATAAAAGGGAGACAACACAGAATAATTTGGGACACTACATAGTGCTAATGCAACATAATGTGAAAGTGAGACACCACAATATACTATATGCTGGAATACCAAATAGCTGTATCAGAACAAAATATGAAAATAAGACACCGAAAATGTGTTGGAATACTTACTAGTTCTAACAGAACAGAACATGGCAAAGCATCAAATAAAAAGTTCACAGACATTGACAAAATAGCAATAGAGTGCCATGACATTGAGACTATCGATAATCATGTTGAATCACCAACTAGATATAAAAGAACAAAACAAGAAAATAAGAAGACACAGTGTATGTTAGAACGACAATTTGCTTGAATTGAAGAAAACATGAAATGGGAACACACAGTAATTGTTGGAGCGCAAACTTGCTCACGCTGAAAAAAACATGAAAGTTGACAAGTCGATGAAGGTTGGCATGCCAACAAGTTCAAACAAAACATTAAAAGAAGGAAATCTAGGGTATGCCGGAACCCAAACTAGCTCTCACTGAACAAAAACTAAAAGTGAGACAGGCCAGTAGGGAGTATCAATTGGTTTTAACAGAGCAAAACCTGAAAAAGACATAGAACATGTTGGAACACACACCAGCTATCACTGAACAAAACATGAAAGTGAGCCAACAAAATTTATGTTGAATTAAAACTAGTTCTATTACAAAAAAAACATAAAAGAGGGACAACACAGAATCATTTGGGACACTACATAGTGCTAACAGAACAAATCGTGGAACTAAGAAACCATAATATACTATATGCTGGAAGGCCAACTAGCTGTATCAGAACCAAACATGAAAGTCAGACAACAAAATCTTGTCAGGACACCCACTAGTTCAGAACAAAAGAAGAAAGGGGGATGAAACAAAGATTTAAACACGTCAACAAGAGCTACAATGCACCATCTAGCTCAAACCAAACAAAACATGAAAGTGAGCCAACAAAATATATGTTGAATTAAAACTAGTTCTATTACAAAAAAAACATAAAAGGGAGACAACACGGAATAATTTGGGACGCTACATAGTGCTAAGGGAACAAAACGTGGAACTAAGACACCATAATATAATGTATGCTGGAATACCAGCTAGTTGTATCAGAACCAAACATGAAAGTCAGAAAACAAAACTTTGTCGGGATATCAACTAGTTCTAACACAACAAAACAAGAAAGGCGGATGAAACAGATTTAAACACGTCAAAAAGAGCTACAATGCACCACCTAGCTCAAACTGAACAAAACATGAAAGTGAGCCAACAAAATATATGTTGAATTAAAACTAGTTCTATTACAAAAAAAACATAAAAGAGGGACAACACAGAATCATTTGGGACACTACATAGTGCTAACAGAACAAATCGTGGAACTAAGACACCATAATATACTATATGCTGGAATACCAGCTAGTTGTATCAGAACCAAACGTGAAAGTCAGACAACAAAATCTTGTCAGGATATCAACTAGTTCTAACAGAACAAAACAAGAAAGGAAGATGAAACAAAGATTTAAACACGTCCACAAGAGCTACAATGCACTATCTAGCTCAAACTGAACAAAACATGAAAGAGGATAACGCAATAAATGTCACATATCCAGCTCGCACTAATGACCAAACTATGAGAATATGTTGGATTACAAATTCTAACTGAACTACACAAGCAAGTCAGGGGACACAATAAACATTTAAATAATAAACTTTCAGGACTTCACTTTCTTTTCGCTCCTGCAGGGGGCGTCCTTATCTTCTTTTCAAGGAACATTTTAGGACATTGTTCGCAGAAGGAATCAATGAAAAGTGGTCACGTGAAAACGATCTTTCACTTTATTTCAAGCCAAGAAGGAAAAACACGATTAGAATTCCGCGTGCGTGCGCGCTCCACACAAGGATGCCCGCGGGGGGGTTTCGAACTGGGCCGGCCGGATTCCATCTGCACGCACGCAAAAGAACGAAGGAGCAACTCCTCTTCAAAAAAAAAGGAATTAAGTTTCACTTCTAATGACGCGTAACCGCGACGAGGACGGCGCCTGTTTCGTCGTTTTTCTGCGCGACGGCGACTAAAAAAATCATCAGGAGAAGACGAGGAGGACACCGGAGTCCATTCCGGTCCGTGAAGGGGGGAGAACGGCGTCATTATGGTAAGAACGGGCGATTTTTAACTCTTTTTGCTGGGGAGAAAGGGGGTGGGGGGGTGTTACTAAACGTCCTTTATTTTAATTTGAAACAACTTAAATCTGCTTTTATCAGCTTGTTTTTAGTGTCACCAAAACCGAGCGGTGCAAAGTTTAAACTACAAACATAACTCAATAATAATTAACAAACCCTCGGGGTAAAAAAAAAAAACGAAAACCCGCCGAACTCTTTCGTCTCGATTTTATTTTGAAATTTTCTCGGTAGCGGAAGGGTTAAAACAGAAAACTAGAAACCGCCAAATTAAAAAAAGAAACAAGCTGGAGCACATTGTAGCGGAGGAGGGGGAAAGTGTGTCATTTCCTTTCGTGCTGCGTTTAAGAAAGTTGGACGTTTAGTGCTTTTATTTGTCACCACTCACGAGATGTTTCCTTTAATGGTGCGTTCGAAGAACCAATAAGAACATTTGATTTTATTTTTTATTTTTTTCTCGATTTGATCAAATCCTGCGATGGTAATAAATGTGTTATTTACTTTAATGGTGCGTTCAAGTGCTCTGGAAAAAAACTTTTATGGCACAATCCTATGTATTTTGAAGAACTTATCCTTCAATTGATCGATGGTACGTTCAAATACCCCCAACCAAATTGGAGTCTTTGGACATATTTTGACACAATCTATGGGGGAAGTACATCAATTCCTCTAATGGTGCGTTCAAATACCAGAGGAAAAATAAATGTGTCTTCTGATCATTTTACACGTCATTCTGGAAGGATAAGTGCGGCAGTTCCTTCCATGGTGCGTTCTAATGCCCGGGGAGAAAATCAAATTTTGGGGCTTTCCTTTTGACAGTCCTAGGAATTTATATGTGTTATTATTATAAATTTCCCTTCCGTGGTGCATTCAAATGTCCCCCAAAGTTTGGAGTTTGGGGGTTCACTTTGACACAATCCTGAGAGGAAAAGTGCTGAATTTCCTTTAATAGTACGTTCAAAAGCCAGAGGGGAAAATCGGATTTTTCAATTTCACACAATAATGGGAGGAAAGTGGTTCGTTTCCAATATCGGCGCATTCAAATGCTCCAGAAATAATCTGATATTTTGGACAGGATTTTAGGGAGAATTCCTCTAATTACGAGTTTGAACACCAAAAGTTTAAACAAAAAAACAAAAAAAAACAGATTGTGGGATTTTTTTCAACTCAATTCATAGGAATTAAAAAAAACTTAGAATAACATTTTGTGAATTTCACTGCGGGGATGAATAAAGTATCTATCTATCTATCTATCTATCTATTTTCGTTTAATGCTTACATGGTGTGTTCGAATGTCCCCTTAAAATTCTGATTTTCTGCTTGTTTATTTTGGCAAAATAATCTCATAAATTCTTTTAATAGTTCATCCAAATGCTTGGGAAAAATCGGACATTTTGCCCATTTGACGCAATACAAGATATTTATATGCGTTTCTAGAATAAACGGTGTGTTCAAATGTCCTCAAGGGATTTATAAAAATTGGATTTATGAGCTTCTTTTTTTGTAAACAGTCCTGGTAATTAATCAGTATATTTATTTTAATGGTCAAATGGTGCGTTCAAATACCCCCCAAAATCTGAGAATTGGGGGTTATTTTGACATAATCCTGGGAGGGAAAGTGCGTCAATTCCTCAATGTTGCGTTCACAGGCCTTGGAAAAAAATATTCTGCTTGTATATATTTGAATTGCCTCAGGGGATGGGGAGATGGCTCATTTCCTTTAATGCTGCGTTAATGCCTTGTTAAAAATATCAGATTTTTCTTACCATATTGTTTTTTAAAAATCTGGGCGGGAAAGTGTGGTAATTCCTGTTATGGTTCGTTTAAACGCCAGGGAAGAAAATGGGATTTTACGAGACATTTTGACGCTTCCTGGGAACTTAAGACGATAAAACAAAATAAAAATAAATATAAAAATTTGAAATATAAATTTAGAAATTAAAATAAAATTTTAAAAATGAAAAATAAATAAAAAATGAAAATTTAAGATAAAATATTAAGACAAAATTTAAAATTTAATGAGAAATAACAAAAATAAAAATTAAAAATGCATTTAAAAATAAAAAAATATATACAAAATATAAAAATAAATATAAAATTTAAAAATATATACAAAATATAAAAATAAACATTAAATAAATAAATAAATAAAATAAATTTACAGCAAAATATTAAAATAACATTTAAAATTTAGAACAAAATACAATAAAAATAAAAAATGACGAAATAATAAAAATTAAGAATTTATTCAAAAATAAAAAATATATAAAATACAGGAATAAAATATGAAAATAAATATAAAATAAAAAATATATAAAAAAAAACAAAATAAAAAAATAGAAATAAAAATTGAAAATTAAATAAAAAAAAACAAATAAATAAATAATGAAAATTTACAATAAAATATAAAAATATAAAATTTAAAATAACATGAGAAATAAAACATAAAAATTAAAAATGTATTTAAAAATAAAAATTAAAAATAAATGAGGTATAAAAATAAAATATAAAAATACAAAAACAAAATAAAAATAAAATAAAAACAAGATCAAGCACAGTTTCGCTAATATGTTGCTTTCATATATACTTCGGAAAAAATCTGATTTTTGAGTTGTTTTTTGAGTTGTTTTTTGTCTACAATCCTGGGAAATATTATAAATATTTGTTGTTGAATAATACAACATGTAATTAAAAAAACGTGTACAGTTGTTTATAATTAAATCAAAAATTAAATTTAGGTCCAAATGAATGAATAAATGAATACAACAAACATTGGCGTTAATATTTTTAACAAGAACTACAACGCAGCTTGTATTTGCCGACTGGTATATTTAGATATAAATGTATTAAGTATGAGGTCAAAATAAGTAAAAGAATAAATGAATAAAACAACCATTAGCATTCTTTAAGACGTTAACAGCAACAACTCATTTTTCACTGTCTAATTAACAAAAAGCAAACAAAACTTTGCAACCGAACCGGTCTGATCAGTGAAAGTCCTTTGGCCGAGGCACACTTGAACGCATCGCGTAACCGCACAGCTGCATGCGCTGGAAAGTGGGCAGAATTTTTTTCTTTGGCAGCAACGATTTTCTCACATGCCACATTCGCAACTTTTCGTACATTTGAGCGCCGTCTTCCGATAAAATGCGACGCGTTCGTCCTTCAATGGAAGCTAATGGTTGATTTAAGGCGGGAACAAAAAAAGTTTATGACTTTGCTGAAGGGTGAGTTGATCTTGCATAGAACATCATGGATTGATCTGTCACTTTGCACTGGGAAAGAATATCCCGTTTGGGATTATTTTTTCCAGCTTCTTTATCATTTCCTTTCTTTGTGTTTTATGACCTTCAGGGTTTTTTGTCTTAAAGCAAAAAATGTTCTCAAGCTACATAAAGAATCTAAATGATATGGTATATACCACGGTAAGCTTTCGGGTTCTATGCTCTACCGCATGTTCTTTCTATGCTGTGAGATGCATGGCCATAAATCGAGGGGGTCACCAACTTTTGGCAAGCTGAGAACTAGTTTTTTTTTTTATAATGATTAGCACGAAGAGCTAGCCCTTATAATGTCATTTACATGCAGGCAGTAATCCGTCTGGAAACGGAATATTGTCAGTTTTCTGATTATATAAGGTCTTAGTCAGACTGACCACTATTAGTCATTTCATTTTCCGATTGCTCATGCATGTAAACGCACTGTGGTTTTTATAACGCAAAGCATTATGGGAGCTGTAGTAGAGATAAATCATAATGGCGAACTCTGGTTTACTCCCTAAAAAGACTTGTGTGGATTGGTTGGATTTCTCCGGGACATCTCTTGTTTGATTTTCTGCTCCCATGGAGAAAATAGTATGGTTGTATCCATTCATTTATGGCGGATGTAACAATTGTATCCATCCCTTTAAAGTGTAAATCCACAGTTGTGTCCATCCATATATAGCGTTAATCTACAGATGTATCCATCCATATATAGGTGATGCCACACTTGTACCTATCCAAATATAGTGGATGCAACAGTTGTATCCATCTATATACAGTGGATGCCACAGTTGTATCCATCCATATACAGTGGATGCCACAGTTGTTTCTATCCAAATATAGTGGATGTCACAGTTGTATCATATCCATTTAGTGTGAGTCCACAGTTGTATCATATCCATTTAGTGTGAGTCCACAGTTGTATCATATTCATTTAGTGTGAGTCCACAGTTGTATATATCCATTAAAAGTGGATCCAACAGTTGCACCCATCCGTATATACATTAAGTCAACAGTTGTATCTATCGATAAATGGTGGATACAACAGTTGTATCCATTCATAAAGGGTCCACAGTTGTACCTATTCATGAATAGTGGATACAGAAGTTTTATCTTTCATATTTAGATGATGCCACAGTTGTATCCATCCATGTATAGTGAAAGACACAGTTGTATTCATCTATTTATAGTGTACGTCTGTGCTTCTGGTAATCTAGAGACAAGCACAACTTGTAAACAGACGGGACACATCAAAGGAACTCCCTTAGGGAGCAGACAAGCTCGGAACTTTCAATCAAATTGCTCCAGATATCAAATATTTTGTTTTTTTAAGCCGATTTCCGCCTGGATAGAAACATTTTTTACGTTATTATTATGTTATTAAAGGATTGAAATGTTTAGAAATTGTGTTAAAATAGAAATCCTAGGAAATCACATTGACCCATGACTCGTGGGCGGTTTTCAAAAAGCAGTCCGCAGGCTGCTCAGGTGTTCTTAGGGGGATACCTGGTACCACGTTGGTGACCCCGGATTTAAAATGATATGCACTAAATGCTTTTTCCACGCATGTTCTTTTAAATATTTTACAACGAATGTCTTTTGAGTGAGTCATTTGTTTTGTTATTTGCCGTAGTCTGAAAACTCAGAGGAGCAACAAAGCCCTGGGGTCCTGGGACGAATAGGAAGCTGGCTTTCTCCGTGGAGTAGGAGGAGTCCTAAAAGTCCTGAAAACTCCTCCCCGGTCAAGTCCGAGGGAGAACCTCGCCAGGGATCCAAGAACGAAGAGGGACAAAGCTCCGGTTCGAAACCACCGGGACCCAAGAGAGAGATTTTCCACTTTGAGGACGCCACACAGTCTACCCAGAGTGAAAGCTCTGTTGTAAGAAGCAAGGCTCCTTCTAAGGAGGAGGAGCATTTACTCCAAAAGAATCCAATAGGACAGACCGAGGACTGCCGTCATGGTTCTCCGGTGAGCGGGAATTCCGACAGGATCACCCGTCACTTGACGGAAGGAACCACCTCCCCTGAGGAGGGTGCGGTATGGAACTCTGACCGGGTTATCTCTCAACCTTTGACTCAACCTACAAAAACTAAAACGGGAAGGAAGCTCCATGTCTACCTGGAGGAGACCAGCGTGACTCCCTGCGGACAAAAGACCGCCACGGGTCAGGAAGTCTTCTGCATCACCACCGAGAAAAAACTACCGGTTTTATCGAAGTCGCCAAAGTCTCCGAGTTTGGATCCGGGCTGCGAAAATTTGAAGCCTGTGGTTGTTGCGGAGGAGGTAGTGCCGGAGAAGTTGCACAAAGACCGGCGGTTGGACCTCCAACTTGAAGATTCCAAGCCTGGTGGCATGGGTCGGAAAAACTCGACTAAGAAAAAATCCAGGAAGACCTCTCAGGGAGATGGAGCTAACAACCCTGAGGGGAAAAGCCCTCAAGATCCAGAAGGATCACTGAAAAACCCGCCTGAAGAAACTCCTCAGAGTGAATGTAACTCCGCCCTTTCACCAGCCTCACCTGAGGGTGTGGAAAACCAAACTTCCTGTCCCAGGAATGCAGACAAATCCCTCAACTCCAGCTCAGTTCTTGGTGCCCTTCATAGCGCGGATGGGGCGGTAAACATGGACGACGATGACTGTTTTTACCAAGTGGAGAGGAAGACCGAGACCCCGGAGTCCAAACGGAGAAGTATTAAGGTCTCTCGTAGCGAAGTGAAACTTTTCCCTAAAAATGTGCCTTTGAAAGTCCAGCAAAGTATACCGGAAGTGGACCTGGATATAAAGGGGGTACCGGACCGGGACAAAACCAGAGTTAAGGAAGAACCCAAAAAGGAAATCGGTAAAAGGTAAGTTATTTTTCCTTTTACTGACCAAAGAGTTTCATCATGGTTTAAACCTGTTAGAGTGAAGAATAGAGCTATTGTATTCAACGACGGGTGTGGAAACAATTTAACCTACCTGTCGAGTTTTTTTAACATAACCTGGTGTTAAAAAGCTAGACCCAAGTCTACAGTCGTTTTAATGAAGATTAGACCCCGGGGATACAGCTCCCCCACCTTACAACATGTTATTTCAGCCCCTCTTTGCAGTATTTCCCCCACTATAAGACACCCACAACCAAATATTTGTGCGTATGATGAGTTGCATTAGATCTGTGATTGGTTGATGTCATACAAGATGCTGGTCTGCTAATGGTCTGCGTCTTAGCAACATAAAGGTGTCGATAGCTTATTAGCTGAATTACTTTCCACAATGCCTTTCTCTTTAATCTGATCAGAATCTCATATGCTTCATACAATTTGCAAGTGGACAATGAAATACTGTATTTATAGGACTGTGTTTATTCGCTACGGGTCCCAAGGCTTGCAGTATTGCTAAAGGGAGAACCAGAACATGCTAACCTTGGAAACGATGTTTGTGTTTGACAAGAATTATGAAGAATTGCCAAGAATCGCTACCCTCGCTATGTTGCATGACATGAACAACAAATTATTTGTGCTTACGACGGGTTATGTCTCTAATACATTGATCTGCTATTGGTACACATCATATAAAATGTTGATATGCTGATATGCTATGGGCTAAACTACCTCCCACAATGCTTCATTAAGGTCAGAATCCTGCATACTACATGAAATTTTGGACTTGGTGATACAATACTGTTATGTTTTTTTACTGTTTTGTCTGCTTACAGTGATGCTAAAGATAGAAGCAAAATTGTGATAACCATCGTGAGAAGGCTAATATTTGTCAAAACATATGATAAAGGCACACAAACAGCTATCCTTGCTAAGTTGCATGGCCAATCGTTGCATAACCAATCGTCGAGAATAATCTTACGTGTAAAGGTGTTTTTAGTTAAATTAATTATAATTCATTTTTACATAATTTGGTGCTTAAATGTGACGAAGAATAGTTTTGGTGAAGAAAAAAACAATAAGAACGCTAATATTCACTCCCAAAAATAAAAATAAAAATTATCTACATGAAAGTAACGATACATTTAATATGAACGAAATATGAAAACGATGAGGGATAGTTTAGACGATGAAAAAAATTTTTTTTTCACATGACAAAATACAAGCTACGTCACAGAAATCATTGAATTGAAAAAATAGACAATATTAAAATATTTTGAAGTAAAAAATATTTAGGAAATCTTCCAAGGGCACCCCAATCCTTACAAGAGTAAGTTTTAAAATTATTTTTAAATTGAATCTACTTTCTCCTCTTCCTTCCGCATCCACCCACTAACTCCGCCGTACCAGCTCTAGTCACATCACATTAAAGTAGCGTCCTTTACATGTTTATTTATTCATTATGTTATTTAATCATATACATGTATGACAGGAAAGTAGCATTTACTATGTTATTTTGTTATTCTATTGTTTTTCATTTGGGGTACTGGGGGTTCACACATTAGATAATTAACATAGGTATTCGCCAATTTCACATCGCGATCCTCACTTCAGACCGGGGTGCTTTTACTTTTGACAAATATTTCCAAACGCTGCAATTAACAATGTTTACATATCGTGCAGGGAACAAGAAAAGAAACAAGAGGAGAGGCCAGTCGTGGGCCGAATTACTGATAAAATCAATATATTCGAGCGCCAGGGAGACGCGACGGGCCCCAAAAGACCTTTCCAAATTCCTCGGAGCGCCGACGCATCTCCCGCTAGGAAAGCTACCGACAAGCTCAAAGCCGAATTCCTGTCCTCAACGCAGAGGTCGAAATCGGCCGAGCGGTACCCCGATGCCACTTCCGCCCCTCAAAACGAGACTAAAATGACTGTGAAAGAGAGAGCGAGGACTTTTGTCGAAGAATCACAAAAACACTCCAAATCCCTGTTGCCTCAGAGAGCAACAAAGACTGGAATTTCCCAAAACTTCAGCACATCTGTGGCAACTGCTGCATTCAAGCCGCTCAAACCCGAAAGTCGGGGTAAACCGGAAACCGGAGCGACAGGGACAACACTAAAACCTGATGGACTGGATTCGGCGAATGGTTCCACACCTCTAGAACGTGGCACCGAGACCTCAAAGACGGGAGAACAGAGAGGTCAGGAATCGAGTTCTGTCAAAGTAATCGATAATAGAAACGCTCAGTCCAAAACCACTAGTAGATCCGGGTCCCGCCCTAAGCGAAAAAAAAGCAAAGAAGCTACCAGTCCAGTTGGCGAATACCGGGAACGCAAGTCGAGTCTAAATAAGCAAGACGCCACGTCTGCTGAAAACCACGTCGACGATTCCGTCTTTCTACCGCCCGATGAAGTAGAAGGAATCATGACCAATCGGCGAAAGTTTATAAAAGATCCGGAGTCCGAAGATCCGAAGACCAACCCCTCTAATAAAAACGTTGAAAAACTGGTCAACAGAGTGGAGGTTTTACCTGAACCGACATCTAACAAAGACCAACTGGACCTTGATGCTTGCACCAGAAAAACAAAGAAACCCCTTGACAATGTTTCTGTTGGTTCAGCCCAAAAAGCGGCACCCAAAAAGGACATCACAAATGTTATTGAAGAAAAATCATCTCTGGTTTCACAATCGGCTGAACAGAAAACCGAGCCAACTGTCCTACCTGCTGAAAGTCCCAAACTAGATCCAAAACCACAAGGCCCGCCTGCACCAACAAGTCGGCTAAAAAACATTCAGCAGCCTAAAAAAGACACCGAACAAAACCTAGGAACAAAGACCATAAGTCAGAGTGGAGCTACAGTTGCCAAATTAGAAAGGCCACAGGGTAGCGACAACAACGAGACAGAAGAAAATAAGAAAATAAGCAAAGGAGAGCATATCCAATCTGACAAACCTCAAACAACCACAATCTTGCCACACAAACAAGAAAAGCACAAACAAAAAGACTCAGGGACAGATTATACAAGGCCGAGTGAGAGCTCAAACAAAGCAGGGTTAGAAAAAACTCAAGGACCTTCAAAACTCCCAACTTTCACAAAAACTGCTCATCAAACAGCTACTACGGATCAAGTGGTGGCTGAGGTCACCGTCATTACTGAAAAAAAGGGTCCTCAAGGTCCTTCCGATGAAACAAACACACAATCTTTAAAAGATAAACCTTCAAGCACTGTAACAAAACCAAAGCCTGATAGCACCCTGGTTGAAGAACCTCAGGAACCTCTCAGAAAGGCCTCAACTATACATGAAAGCAGTGGCGCCCGGTTGGTCAGTGTCAAGCCGGAGCAGGAAACAAAGAGTCTGAGGCCGAAAGATATTTCAAACAAAGCAGGGTTGGAAACCACTCAAGCACTTATAAAACTACCTACTTTATCAAAAACTGTTGATCAAACAGTGACTACGGAACAGGTTTTGGCAGAAGTCCCCCTTATCACTGAAAAAAAGGGTTCTCAAGGTTCTTCTGAGGAAACAGCAACACGGCCTTTAAAAGATAAAGCCACAGAGACTATAATAAACCCAAAGGTGGTTGAAAAACCCGAGGAACATATCAACCCTGAAACCGGTGGCGCCCAGTTGGTCAGTGTCACACCAGAGCAGGTAACTGCAACAGTCACTCAAGACCCCCCTGTGTTGATCAAGACCCCGAGGGACAGTACACCAACTATTCAAGTTAAACCTGCAGATACTATAACAAAATTAAAGCCTGATAACCCACTGGTTGAAAAACCTGAGGCCTCAAAGAAACCTGAAAGCAATTCCCAGTTGGTCGGTGTCACAGCGAAGCAGGTGACTACAATAGTCTCTAGTGACCCGCCAGTGCTGATCAAGACATCAACTGTTCAAGATAAACCCGAGAATACTATTACACAACCAAAGCCAGAGATCACACGGATTGAAAAACCTCACGTACCTCTCAGACAGCCTTCCAACAAACACGAAAGCAGTAGTGCAGGATTGGTCAGTGCCACACCGAAGCAGGTACCTGCAATAGTCTCTCATGACCCCTGTGTGCTGATAAAGACACCCAGGGACAATACACCCACTGTTCAAGAGACTACTCAAATGTCTGTTCCAAACAAAGTTGGGGAAAGCCGGGGCAGGGTGACTCAAAGCTCGATGGGGAATTTAGATTCTGTTGACACTAACGTATCAATGACAAAACCGAGTCCTCTTCAGTTTGAGGAACTCAATAAACTGAGCACAAGTGAACTTCCTCCACCAAGAGACTCAGACAAAAAACCGCAAAGTTCCTCCAGCAGTAGAGTTCTTGTGAAAGGCAAAACCAATGAAGGGATTGACATTGTTGAGCCTCCACTAATTAACGGTGAGCTTTCTCGACAATTCGATAAAATCAAACTCGACTCCGATACAAAAACAAGTCCAACATCTAAAGTGTCAACATCTCCAAACTCTAAAAAGCTAAGTACAGACTCGGTCCAGAAGAGACTGCATTCACCACGGGAATTAAGCAAAGACAATTCCTCGTTTCAGCAGGACGCACCGTCAAGTTGGCTGGACGTGGACTTCCCTAAACAGAGACTTAAACTCCCCGGCCCCAACAAACTGAGCGCCTCGGTCAGTGAGAGCAACCTCTTGGACAACGATGAACTGGACGATGAAAACTTTATCGAGAGGATCAAGAAGCTTTGCGCTCCTTTCTCCCTACCGCCTCGTAAACACAACTCGCTCCGAACACCCCAGCCGCCGTTCGCCATGCCGGCCATTAGGGAAGCCCACATTGAGAAGACCTTCGACCCTGATGAGTTCAAATTTGGTCTCAGGAAGAATAATCGGACTTTTGACACAGGTCCCAGTCTCTTAGCCAAACTCCAAAGCCCGGATAACAAAACTTGTGCTAAGCCTATCAGGGTGAATATAGCTAATAGGTGTCTGTTGATCAGTGCTTTGGATAAAGAAAAGGACCAGGAACAAAGCAAAGAGGAGAAAGAGGATCACATCATTGTGAAGTCTCGCCTGGAGGGGAGCTGTGTCCTTAACAGTCTCACAAACCCTAGCATAAGGCGAAGAAGAATCGGGGGAAATGGCACCTCTCAGGATGTGTCTCCCCAACCCAGCCCTTCACCAGAACCAACCACACCAACTCAGACTACTATGTTTGCTGAAAATTTCCCCACCCAAAGGAAAGACCAGAAGCAGCTGACGGAAGCTGTAATCGGTGACTCAGGTCCTCCATTGCCCTCCTTTAACGACATCAAGCTGCCGGACTATTTAGAGAAGTACCTCCCCCGGGATCCCGCGAATACAGGAAATAGCCTGGAGGGAACATCGCAGGTTGTTTTTTCGGCGCAATTCTGCTTTAATACTAGTGTTTCTGTAATACTTTTTGTGTTTACTCACTAGGTTACTTCAAAAATGTCATTTCCAGCCGGCTTGCCTGAAACGGATCAGATTGTGAAACCAAGTTTGGACCTCCCTAATCCAGTGCCTCAGATGTATCCAGCTCATTCAGATCTAAAACAGCCTCTTCCTCAGAGGATACGTAATAATCATGTAAGTACTGTAATTACTCCCTTGAATACATTATTGTGGATAAAGGGGACCAGAACATCGCAAGATGCGAAAGACCACAAAGTAGCATCTTCGTTTTTAACATGCCATCTGCCGGACCCTGTTTGCAGCAACAGTCAACCGGGGATAATGAATCGGCACCACACAGGTGCTGTTCATTTTAAGAGAAAAGACATAAAAATAGGGCCGCCATGCATCATACAAATTTGCTCTCTTGGCCCCCACTCTCAAAAGTAGTTGACTGCAGATAATGAATTGTGGCCAAAACTGTGCAGTTGATGTCAAGCAGGCCGCAATGGCACACTTATGCTCCCTGAACCGAACAAAAAAAAGCGCTCTGCTGAGTTGATGGGCCTGACAAAAGTGTGCTCTGCTGGTCCCCCGCACCCAGCAATATGTGACCATAGATAATGGATTGCAACCCGCACGGTGGAGAAGAGCCGCCGAGCATGCCACAAATCTGCTTTTTCGACCCACGTTTAAGGCAATCGTCGACCGGGGGATAATGGATCACGGCCACAATAATGCATTTAATTTTTGGTTGGCCTGGAGGACACACCTCCTAAAAAGAGTGCCTTCTGCTGGTCTCTGCTCGCAATAATATGGGGCTGGGGATAATGGATTACAGCTGTACAATTAGTTAATTTTTGGTGGAAATAACTGCAATGAAAAAACTGCCACGCATGACACAAATTTGCTTTCTTGGACCACACTCTCAGCAATGGTCAACGGGGGATAACGGATTGCAGTCAAAATAGTGCAGTCCATTTTAGGTAGGACACAACGGCTTCCTTCAGGCTTAGCCTTTATTTTTGCCGTTATTTCTGCCTAAAATGGACTGCACTCATTCGACCGCAATCCATTCTGTCATGAGGCATGCCTTATTGAAAAACACAGTTGTGTTCGCAATCCATTATCCCCGGTAGACCATTGCAGCAGGACCTTGCAGAGTGCTTTTTTCCTGGTTCGGACCCCTGAAGTATGCCATTTTGGCCTGCCGAAAATAGACTGTACCATTTTGGCCATGAGCTATTATCCCCCGTCGACTATTACCGGGAGAGGGGGCACAAAGAGCAGATTTGTGTGGACGCTTCAAACTAAAAACACTTATGCAGCTACAGTTCATTCTTGCTGCGAGCGGGGGCCGAGACCTGACATAAGTGCCTTGCTCTGCAGGAATATGCGATTAGGGATAATGGGTTGCAGAATATTCTTCAACCCACAATGCACTGAGGCTATCATGTACAAAAGGCAACATAAAAAGGGATTACAGTACACCACAATACTGGAACTTTATATCCCTTCGACACTGAGACCAACAATTACAATTTGTACGTAGAAACCATACTCCAAATCACTGTTCAGTTCTTGACTTGAGAGTCATCATTAACCGAAACATAATCCTCCGTGTTTACAAAAACAGACAATCTTTTGTCCAAAGCGAACTCAAACAAAGACCACATTGTGCTGCTGCGTAACACTCACAGTCATTTGTATTTCCAGACCCGCAAACGTCTGGAAACAAACTGTGTTCTGAGAGCCTTGAGATTTTTTTTTATAGAGAATGAAAAAAAAAAACTACAAACAAGCTTAAATGAACTACCCAAGGCGGTAAAATGAAACGATCAACTTGAAGAAATGCAGCCCGCCTTCTTTGGCAAATATTTGCCATTCTCCACATACCGTGTCATCTCACTGTCTTCTTCTGCTTGTACCTTCTAGGCGAGGACCGCCAAGGGATTGCACAAGCGACCTGGAAAGGTACTGTACTCCAAACTCGGACCAAGTGCTATGTAGTGAGATTGGACGTAGCTCTGGAAAGACTGACTGTGGAAACATCTGGTTTTCATATGTTGTACTGCGGGGGTTATAAATAAGTTAACGTTCGGGCACCAAAATGGATCTGAGTACTTGAGAATTGAGTTGCTGCACATCTACTAAACCAAGTTTCACTCAAAATGAATAGATTTTTAGGAATCAGAGGTCGAATATTTCGGACTCTCGTGCAGTCGGTAAAACAGACTCTGTTTCGATAACCCGAAACTCGTATATCCCACAGATGGTTTTGTTCCAGAAAGCCCAGTTCAGCGGGCAGGCCTACGAGATCTACAGGGACGTCGACAATGCCACTCACCTGCAGTTCTCCAGTGTCATATCTGTGAAAGTAATACGTGGATGGTAAGCAGTAATCATTGTTCACTGTACCCTGAGTACAGTAGTTGTTTCTAGGGTTTCACCCTGTTTTTTTATGTTTTTAAGTCCAGAACTGAATCTATACCATTCAAAGTCTGACACCCACCCCCTCTTATCAGACAGTTTTTGCCCTGTGGAAATCACACTACAAGTCTCTAGGTTCAGTAGATTTCTGACGTCTATAGCCTAAAATGGGTTAGGGTTAAGGGCGAGGTTTAGGGTTACGAGTAGGGGTTAGGGTAAAGTTTTAGGGGTTAATGTTAGGAGTTAGGGTTTAGGGAACAGGAAACACGGTTCAGGGTTTGGCTATTAAGTGTTGGGGTGAAGGGTTATCCAAGTTTCTTTTGCCTGATCTCTGGTGTCTATAGCTGTCAATTGGTTAGGGGTTAGTGTTTAGGTTTAAGGGTTAAAGCATAGACGTTGGGGCTGAAGGTTCAAGGAACAGGAATAAGGTTAGGGTAATAGGGTTATTAAAGTTTCAGTTGCCTGATATCTGACGTCTATAGCCGTTAATGGGATGGTGTTGGGGTTAAGGTTAAGAGTTAAGGGGTAGGGAACAGAAATAGTGTTTAGGGTTAGGGTGTTATGGATATTATGATGTCAGTTGCCTAATATCTGACGGCTATAGCCAACAATGGGTTAGGGTTAAGGGCGAGGATTAAGGTTTAGGGTTACAGGTAGGGGTTAGGGTAAAGATTTAGTGGTTAATGTTTGGAGTTATAATAGGGTTATCCAAGTTTCTTTTGCCTAATCTCTTATGTCTATAGCTGTCAATTGGTTAGGGGTTAGTGTTTAGGGCTAAGGGTTAGAGGATAGAAATCAGGGCTAAAGGTTCAGGGAACAGGAATAAGGTTAGGGTAATGGGATTATTAAACTTTCAGTTGCCTGATATCTGACGTCTATAGACGTTAATGGTTTGGCGTTGGGGTTCAGTGGTTGAGGTTAAGAGTTAAGGGGCAGGGAACAAATAGTGTTTAGGGTTAGGGTGTTATGGTTTTTATCATTTCAGTTGCCTAATATCTGACGTCGAAAGCCAACAATGGGTTGGGGTTAAGGGCTATGGTTTAGGGCTACAGGTTAGGCTTAATGTTTACAGTCTAGGTAACAGGAAAGGAATAAGGTTAAGGTAATAGGGTTATTCAAGTTTCTTTTGCCTGATCTCTGATATCTATAGCTGTGAATTGGTTAGGGGTTAGTGTTTAGGGTTAAGGGTTAGAGGATAGAAGTTAGGGCTAAAGGTTCAGGGAACAGGAATAAGGTTAGGGTAATAGGATTATTAAAGTTTCAGTTGCCTGATAGCTGACATAGGGTTAGGGTTAAGGGTTTGAGGTTAAGCGTTAAGGGGTAGGGAACAGAAATAGTGTTTAGGGTTAGTGTGTTGTGGTTATTAGGATTTCAGTTGCTTAATATGCGGCCTCTATAGCCAACAATGGGTTGGGGTTAAGGGCTATGGTTTAGAATAGAATAGAATAGAATAGAATATACCTTTATTGTCATTGTTACAAAATGGGTTAACATATTGTGACAACGAAATTGGGCATGACACTCAATGCCCCTGTTACCTAGACTGTAACCATTAAGCCTAACCTGTATAACCCTAACCCCGCCTAACCCTAGGGGTTAGGGCAAAGATTTAGTGGTTAATGTTTGGAGTTAGGGTTTAGGGAACAGGAAACACGGTTCAGGGTTTGGCTATTAAGTGTTAAGGTGAAGGGTTATCCAAGTTTCTTTTGCCTAATCTCTGATCTCTATAGCCGTCAATTGGTTAGGGTGACAGGATGACAGGAAAATTGGGGTTAGGGTTTCAGGATGAGGGTTGTTTAGATTTCAGGTGCCTGTCTTGTGGCATTTGCAGACTGCAGCTTTAGCTCACGTTAGCTCATATGAGTTTAACGCGTGTTTGACCTCCCGAGTGGGACAAAAACAAACAATGCTCTCCTGCATGTCTGGCAAACGGGAGTAATTTGCTGAGGCAACCAATAGAGTCAATGGCAAAGAGCCCAGGCAAAACAATCAAATTGTTGTTACAAAAAAAAACAAGGCATTCACCCTGTAGTGGATCAGAACTTCAGCATTTTCCTTTTACCCAAATATATTGAATTGACTCATTTCAGAAGAACGTTTCTCCTTTCAGCTGGATCCTCTATGAGAAACCTGACTTCCAAGGGCGATGTATCGCCTTGGAGGAGGGAGGCCTGGAATTGACAAACGAGTGGGCGGAACCCGGGCCTAGCGACACGGCGCCAATGGTGATCGGCTCAATTCGCTTGGCAGTCCGCGTAAGTGAACCTCCCCCCGACCTTCTGGATGCATTACGCCGATCTCTCCTGACCTTGGATTTATGACTAATAGACCACATTGCCGCATTTGTATTCCCTCCGGTTTCCTCAGACGCTTAACTGTTAAAAACAAATCATCCTCTAATTGCAGTTCCTCGGAGCCATTTGAGATACGGAACATGGGCCGGGCTTGATAATTGGTGTTTTTGTTGAAATTTCAGGATTACCAGACTCCTCACATCGATCTGTTCACGGAGCCGGAGGGCCACGGCAGAGTGACGCCTTACCACGACGACGCCGTGGAGACCGGCTCGTTCGGCATCCCGCTGAGCACCGCTTCCATTCAAGTTCATTCCGGGGTGTAAGTGGCTCTCATCCAAGTATCGACCAGGCTTCTGCCAAACGTCTCGGCCTCTTGTCCAGATTGATTCGGTGGAGATGTGTCGGTTTTTCTTTAGATTGTTTTTTAGCGTTTGTGTTTTTTAGCGTTTGTGTTGGAGAACTCGAGCGGATTTAGTCGCCCACCTCCTCCTTCTTTGCAGTCAGGGGTTAAGGGTTCGGGTTGATTGGAATCCTATTTGTGCCATCGAGGGATGGGATTAGGGATTAATCCCAATTGCAGATGTTTCCGACTACCTCGTTCTTTGCTGTCCTCAGTAGGGTTTAGGAGTTAGTTGGTAAGAATCCTAGTTGTACCCAACTTCTTTTTTCTTTGCCATCAGGAGTTGGGATTAAGGTTTAGGGTCATAAATGAGGATTAGGGGTAAAAGTTAATCGGATTCCTAGTTGGCGCAGACTTCGTTTTTTCCCAACACGTGTTAGCTTTAGAGGTCAGGGTTAAGGCTTATTTGGAATCCTGGTGGTCGCCCACCTCCTCCTTCTTTGCAGTCAGGGGCTAAAGGTTTGGGTTAATTGGAATCCTAATTGTGCTTCAAGGGTTGGGATTGGGGATTAATCTGAATCGTAGTGGTCAAGGGTTTATCGGAATCCTAGTTGCTGTCGACAACCTGGTTCTTTTCCGTTATGAGGTTGGGTTAGGAGTTAGGGTTAGTTAGAATCCTAGTGGTTGCCCACTTCCTCATTCTTTGCCTTGGTGTCTTTGGATTGGTGTCAGAGTTTAGGTTTAGGGGTCAGGGTTAGGATTAATTGGAATCCTAGTTGTCGCTAGTGTTCTTGTACTTTTCTGTCAGGTGTTGGGGTTAAGGACAGGGATTAGGAGTTAAGATTATGGGTAAGCGGTAAAAGTTAATCATTGACATCTTTGTTATTTGATGTCAGGGAATGGTTTAGGGTTAATTAAGATCCTATTTGTCGCAGACTTCCTCGTTCTTTGCCCTCAGGAGTTGGGTTTAGGATTAAGATGAATCAGAATCCTTGTTGTCACCAACTCCTTTGTTCTTGGACCCCAGGGCATGGTTCAGGGTTAGGGTTAATTGGAATCGTAGTTGTCGCCGACTTTTTCATTTTTTGCCTTCAGGGTTTGGGGTTAAGGTTAGGGTTAATCCTTGTTGTCGCCGACTTCCTCGTTCTTCTCCCGTCACGAGCGCTGGCGCAGGAATGTCTGTCATGCCGGTGCCTGTTAGAGGACATGAGTGTGCTCAGGGTGGTGGTTGAACTTCTTTGGAAAGTGAAGAGGTGGAATAGTTACAGACACAAAAGGTGTGGCAGAGAATTTAAAAAAAACAATAAAAACCACATAAGTGAGTCAGACATGAAAGGTATTTTTGTGCACTATGCTTAAAAGTATGTTCACAACAGGGTTTTTCAGTGTAAATTATTTTTTTTAAACACATTGAGTGCTGTTAATTTCATTCCCCCCAGCTAGAATGGTTTAGCCCTCTTGGAGCTCCTTAATAGCTTTCTACTCATTCAAACATACACTTTGTGGATTTGATTTCAGAGTCTCTCGGCTCTTCTCAACGACTGAATTTCTTTATATATAATAAGTATTTTAGAAATTTTCCCCAGTTACACTCACTCCCCCCTGTTAGAATGGTTTAGCCCTCTTGCAGCTACTTAATAGCTTTCTACTCATTCAAAGATACCCTTTGTGAATAGTATTCCTGCTCGTTTCCAAGACTGAATTTCTCTATGTATAGATTTTTCTCAGTTACATTCTTTCCCCCCAGTTAGAGTGGTTTAGCCCTCTTTTCGCTAGCTAATATATTCGACTCTTTCAGGTCTTCTACTATCAATAAGTATGTTTTGGGTGTTATAATAAAAGGTTTATTGAATCAAAATCCACTTTTTTGGTCTCTTAATCGTCCGATTTATGTAAAGCAGAGCGGTTAGCTTGTTTGGGTTTTATTTTGAAATTTTCTGCCCTCAGGTGGTTAGTATTCAGTGATCCTGGTTTCCAGGGAATGCTGGCGGTACTAGAACCAGGGGTGTACCCCTTTCCTCAGACCTGGGGCTTCCCATCACCGTTTGTGGGATCTCTTAAACCCCTTAAAATGGTTTGTAAAGTTGACAAAGTATTGGTACTAACAAAGTAATGGATAAAAACAAGTTCTGTTTTATTTTTTTCAGGGAGGTTTTAAAGTGGAGAACCCGAATGAAGTAAAGGTAATAAATTGCTTCATGCTACGCTAACAGGCGTTGTTTTTTAAAACTCAATTAACATGGTTAAAAAGTGTGTTTGTCGGAACATCTGTTGCTGCCTACATAAATGTTAAACCTGGAAACAACACCAATGACTCACAACCACCAATAGATGGCAGCTATGTACATTCTAGATACGAGATTAGTACGGTATGTGAAATACGGCTGTATTTTATAAAGATTGTTTTTGTTCTTCAATTTGACAAAAGCAAGCTTCGTTTCCATGGTTATCATGTTTTTCCTTCTCTCTTTAGCATCACTGAACATTTTAATTTTTTTTAGATATTCTGAACTAAATGGAATGGAAATAAATGGAGCATTGTGGGAGGGAGTTTAGCCAATTGGCATCTTCATCTACGCAAACAAGCATTTTAGATGACGTTGACCAATAGCTGACAGGCATCTTAGAGACGCGACTCCCACTGCACAAAATAATTTGTTGTTGATGTCGTAGGGTGGGAATAATGCGGTAAAGGGTCCGAAAAACATTGAATTCCATGTTGTCACGTGATAACCTCGTAAGAAAGAAACACCGGGGTCTACTGTATGATATTGATAACCATTGGTAAGAACATAATGTGGTGTTAAAAATATGAAAATTTAGTAACTGAAAAGCACCAGTAGATGGCATTGATGCACATTTTAGATACGTAATTAGTACAGAATTATGAATAACAGTAAAAATCCTTAGCAGGGGTAACGATGCGTGTGCCTTCTTCGAATTTCTTGAGGTTTCGAGCCCCGGTACAATGGTCATCATGTTTTTACTTCTACCTTTATCACTGCAAATCAAATAGCGAAATATTTCATGTTTTTGTTTTTACACAAGTTCCTGAACTGAAATAAACGAGCATTGGGGGAGGAATTTCTGCCAATAGCATATCTGCATTTTTGGGATGCCGTGACACAAACCAATAGCGGACTAGCAACCAATAGCCTGCGTGAATTTACATAGGTACGAAAAATGTCAAAATTCTCTACAATGATTAATGAACGTACTTATTTTATGCCTTCCAGGCTCTGGTTTACGAAGAACCTGGACTTCAAGGTCCCTGTCTGGAAATCGACAGTGACGTTTTCAGTTTTGGAGACGAAACGAGCTCCGACGTGAAGTCTGTGGGTTCTGTGAAGATCATTGGAGGATTGTGAGTTCCCTTCAACGCCATTGATGGTTAAAGACGTTTCAGTTCGGACGTGTAAGGAAAAAAACGATATTATATTTCAGCTGGGTCGGCTACAGCGAGGAAGGGTTCGAAGGGCAGCAGTACATGCTGGAGGAAGGAGAGTACCTGGACTGTAGAGACTGGGGGGAATCGGGTCAGATACTGTCACTGCGACCTATCTTGGCTGTGAGTATGGATTTCCCATCTTTTTGATTTTGATATAATGACTGGAGAGGGATTAAGGCGTTTCCTGGTGACTCTGGTTTTCCATTGTTTCCCTCTCTAGCCGCTTATGTTATCCACTTGGCTACAGGCTATGGCTCGCTCTTATTGTTAGTGTTAGCTGCTCCTGCTTCACCCTTCGATGTTACTCACTGTCCGGCCATGAAAGCAAACGAGTTCCTTGATTCAGGCATTTGGCATGTTTTTTCCACCGTTTCCTTCCCTAGCCACTCACGGTAGCTTTTTTGCTGCAGGCTAAAGCTTGCAATTAGCCACTGTTGTCATTTATAGCTACTCCCGTTTCATTCCTCGGCCCCGTGATTCAGTCACTCATGTTATCCACTCGGATGCAGGCCATGGCTTTTGCGGTTACTATTGTAGTGTCAATAAAGCTTGTTTCCTCCTTCAGTGTCATTCACATTCCACATTCAGGGATCTGGTGCTATTTTGCTGCTTTCTTCCCGACTATTTCCTTCTTTAGCCACACGTTTCACCACTTGGCTGGTAGCTGTGGTTTGCCGCTGTTTTTGTTGTTAGCTGCTCTGTGATAATAAAACTTGCTAGGTGTAGTTCACCTTCCACATTCAGGCATTTGATGCTTTTCCCACTGTTTCCTTCTCTAGCCACTTATGCCAGCTACTTGGCTGAAGGCTAGGCTCGCTGCTCTCACAAATGTTTACTGGCTTTTTCATTAGTTTCTTCCCCGAGCCACGACAGTTAACAGTTACACTAGCTCCGAGCAACTCTAGCTGCCGTAGTGTGTTCAATTTTTACACACTGTCACTTTAAGCAAAACCAAAAATGAAGTTATTTTAATCCCCGTCTCAGGATTTCATGTCCCCGCACCTGAAAATGTTCAGCATGCGAGATTTCAGCGAGCGGGGGGTCAACATCGACCTCATCGTTCCCGTGGGCAACATGGACGACACCGGTTACGGCACCAAGACGCAATCCGTTGACGTTATTAGCGGCATGTAAGTCTTTTTCATATATATTATATATACAGTATTTATACTATAATCCATTGCACAATGCAAATATCTAAGAAGTAGGCCCCCATTATATTTAACATGTGCTCTGTTGGCCCCTGCTTGCAACAATAGTCACCGTAGGTAATGGATCACTGCCCGTATGGTGTTGTTCATTTCAGGTGAAAAAAATGAAAAAACGAGCCTCCACCCATGACACAAATCTGCTATCTCGGCCCCCACTCTCAGCTATAGTCGATGGGGGATAATGAATTGCGGCCAAAACAGTGCAATTCATTTTGAGCGAGCCACAATGGAACGCAACAATGTCCAGAACCAAAATAAGCGTTCTGGCGGCCCCTGGTCTTAGTAGTAGTGAACGTGGATAATGGATTGGGGATAATAACTGTAAATTTCATTTTAGGCGAGCCAGAACAAGGGTCTTTTGCCAGCCTCACCCAGCAGGTGATCGCGGCCACACGACTGCAGTTTATTTTAGGTGGAAATAACGGCAAAAAAGAGCCACCATTCTTCACAAAAGTAGCTGTGCTGGTCATTGCTTGCAACAATATGGGATTGCGGCCACATGAGTGCTGATTATTTAAGGCCGAAATAGAGGCAAAAAAGAGCCGCCAAGCTCTATAAATTTTCGCTCTGCCAGTCCTCACCCGTAGCAATATAGTATTGGGAATAATGGATAATGGCTGCACAAGTGCAGTTTATCTTAGTTGGGTAAAACTACGTAATGAGGCGCCTGGCCCAACAGTTTCCACTCGTTACAATACGGGATCGGGATAACAGATCACTTCAGTGGCCGTCAAACCGATTGAATTTCTACAATATATTGTGTAAATACATATAAAAAGGACCTTTCGCGAACCTCTTTGATCCACAAACCTGTATTGGAAGTTTCACAATCGAATTAAGGACGCCACACCCGAGTGCATGTCAACACAAGTAGTCGGCCACACCTCGACTTCCTGTCTACGCATAACTTGAAACAATAACGTCTTTCCACTGGAAACATATGATTCGAATGAGCGCTTTAAAAAAAAAAAAAAAAAAAACTGAAAACATATTTTATGGATTTAAACAGATGTAAATGCCAGTGTGCCGATCACAGAGCGGAAAATTTCCACGCTACACCGGGAACAACAAATCCGCAAATCAAATAGGAACGCGACAGCTTGGCGAAAGTAAACATGGAATTAACATGGGTTGTTATTTTCGACGGAGACGCGTTCACTGCCGCGCGGTGAAAATGTCATCGCGTGGCGGCAGGCACGCCTTAACCGTAGCGCGCTCGACTGGCGTGTCCGTGCGAGACTTGTCGCGTAAACTAGCGAGCAGAAAAGTAAACAAAAGCCGTTGAGTGTGTTGAAAGTGAAAAAATGAGTCATATGTGAAAAAAATAGGTTACAAAATGTTGGAGATGGACATGGAGAAGTTGTTTTTTGGACAAGGAATATTTGACATTTATGAGTATAAGTACTCTATTATGCATGTATTTGTTTATTCTTTTAATATATTACGACCATTCCCATAACATTGAAAGTTTAATCGGTCACCGCCAGGCACAGTTCCCTGTAATTTTCCACGGATCTGAGCGTTCGCACAAAGTCGGTGAGCAACGCTTGAAACAACAGTGAGCAACAGCAATCCCAAGTGTGGCAACTAAGTCATTATCAAACATGTCCAAAACTTGACATCACGTTACATTTTGCTGAGTTTAGTCGGTTGCACGATACACAACTGTACTTAATCACATTTTTTAGTGGAAAAACAATGTTGGCAACAAGATTGACTTGGTATAACTGGAAATTATTTGAATACAACACAAACTTTTTCTTCTTTTTCCCTTTTTTTTCTATTTTTTTTAATTCCTTTAAAAGAATCTCATTGTTTATTTTTTTCCTAACTGTTACTTGTTTCTTTTAGTTCTCTATTTACCTTTTTTCCTTTGTTTCTCTCTCTTCTTTTTTTCTGTCTTTTTTTCAGAATTTTCCCTTCTTTTTTCTCTTCCTTTTGTTTCTTTTTTTCTCAGCTTTTCACTACATTTTCATTTTGGTATTTTTTTTCTTTTTTGTTCTATTTCCCCCTTCCTTTAAGTCATTTTACTGTAAGATCAAACATCCAGTTGGATCCACCATTTCTGTTTGTCCCTCACCCTCCTCATGACACCCCCCCCTCCGGAGGAAGGAGAGCAAAGACAACAAAGACAGTTAAAACATGTTCTTTGTTCCTTAATCCATTTCATTATCCTCACTGTAAAATGTGGAACTGGAGTCGTCCAATTTCGTTGTTACAATATATCCCATGTTATAACAATGACAATAAAGGCATATTCTATTCTATTCTATTCTATTTTGTGCATAATTTTACATAATATTTGGTCATATAGGGATGAAAAAAGCAAAAACAACCTGAAGAACCGCTTAGGACCCGAATGAGCCGGTTCCTTTTAGTGAGCCGAGCCGAAGAAGCCGGTTCTCGAAAAACTCTAAAAACTCCCACACGCAGCTTAGAGGGAACATTGCGCTGGCTAGATTTTCTTGTGCGCTGAGAATGTGCAGGCAGTGCGTGATTGCGCACGCGCGAAGCTTAAAGGAAACACTGCCGCCAGGGTCTCAAATTTGTATAATCAACAGAAATACAATAGTTTTAAATGGATATAAAAGTGTAGTTCATCAAAAAAAAACTTTAGAGAACATTATATAAAAGACGCCATGGTGTGATCGCTTGCACCCTTTCTTTGTCCTCTCACTCAATTTTATTCAAGGGTACTCACCCGGAACCCTCTAGACCAGGGGTGTCAAACAGGCGTCCCACGGGCCGGATCAGGTCCGCTAAGGGATTGAATCCGGCCCGTGAGACGACGCTCAGAGAAGCGCAAGAGAAGAATGAGCCGCAGGTTGAAATATGTCCGCTTGATGTTGCCAAAAGCAAGGTGCCTCTCACAAAGATGCTGTACTTGTATTTCTTTCTCTCTCGCTCTCTTTTCCTCCCTTTTCTCTCACTTTGTGTCCCTCTCTCTTTTGTTCTCTGGGTTTCTCTTTTTCTCTTTCTCTGTGTCTTTTTACCTTCTTTTGCTCTCTCTTTTTTCTTTTTGTCTCTCCTCTCTAACTCTCTCTTTCTCCCCTTCATTCTCTATCTCTCCATTTCTCTCTTCTCTTTCCCCCTTCTCTCTCTTCTCTCTTCTCTTCCCCTCCTTTCTCTCGTCTCTTTCTATTTCTCTTTGGATTTCTCTCTTTCTCTCTCTCTTCCTCTCTTTCCATTTATCTTATGATTTCTCTTTCTCTCCCTCTTTTTCTATTTCTCTTTGATTTCTCTCCCTCTCTCTTCCTCTTATTCTATTTCTCTTTGGATTTCTCTCCCTCTCCCTTTCTATTTCTCTTTGGATTTGTCTCTCTCGTTTTTCTCTCTTCTTCCTCTTTTTCTATTTCTCTCTCCCTCTCTCTTCCTCTCTTTGGATTTCTCTCTGTCTCTCCCTCTTTTTCTATTTCTCTTTGGATTTCTCTCTCTCTCTTCCTCTCTTTCTATTTCTCTTTGGATTTCTCTTTTTTTTTATCTTTCTCTCTCTTCCTCTCTTTCTATTTTTCTCTTCCTCTCTTTGGATTTTTGTCTCTCTCTCTCTCTCTCTCTCCCTTCATCTCTTTCTATTTGTCTTTGGATTTTTTTCTCTCTCTCTCTTCCTCTCTAATCTACTAGTCCGGCCCCTGAGAGAATGTTTGTTCTATTTTGTGGCCCCCGATTTAATATGAGTTTGACACCCCTGCCCTAGTCTGTCCATCCACCGGGGTCTCAGAAAATTCTATGGGAAACATTGATTGATATATTATATATCCGCTTGAGACCCGAAGGTCTTGTTTGATGTGCATGATGTATATACACCTGAGGCGTGTTCAGGAGAGTGAGTGATTGCTATCGCGAGCTATCGCTAGCTTCTGAACGGCCAGTGATTATTGAGCGCTCGCGTGCCCGAGTAATCACGGGAGAAAGACCGCTTACTTTGATTTCCAACATGGCGTCGACAGTGCAGAAGATGGAGGATCTCACCCTGACGAGTGCTGTTGGCGATGTAATATATCGTCTTACATTGCCTGGTAATGTTTGTGAACAATGCAAGACAGGTATGACCCTTCCACTGCGTTTAGGATAACCTTAACTGTGTCAATATGCGAACTGTCGCTCATATCAGCCGACTCGCTCAAAGCAAGCTGTAGAACGAAATCCATTGTACTGTCGTCGGCCATTTTGGATCAGTAAGGCAATCACAGTGAGCGATTACAAAACGTTCAGCAGTGCGCGGCAAGCGATTATCAAGAGACTACATGTCTGATCACTCTCCTGAACACGCCTCTGTACTCCAGGTCTGAAGAGGTTAAATATTCATGTGTTTTAGGAAAAAACTGTGTTGTTTTTTTGTTCCAGCTGGGTGGTGTTTGAAGAACCTGGCTTTTGCGGGGAGTCTTACATCCTGGAAAAGGGCTTATACGGAACCCAGGAGGACTGGGGGGCGCTTCAAGACCGGATCGGATCAGTTATGCCGGTTGTGCTAGTAAGGCAGCTGATGTTTTCTATTCGATTATATATTTTTTTATTGTTTTATTTTTTATATGAATAAATTGAAGTATTTAATATTTTTGGGTCATATATTAAAAAATACTTCAACATTCAATAGGATAATTGTACATGAGACGTGTATCATTTTTTACATTAAAAAAATAAATTGTAGTTCGTAATATATTGATATATTTTTTTCTTATGAATTTTTAATATTATAGGAAATATATACAATTTCATTTGTTTTTATTTTAATATTTCCTATTAGATCATTATTTTTACATAATTTATTATTTTATTGTTTATTTTTCCCATTTATTTAAACAAATCTTACTTGAACACTTGATAGGATTTCTTTGTAATAACAAGGATTTATATCTAGATTTTTGTTTTTTTACACATTCATTTCATTGTCATCTAGTCAAGTCATGATTTTGACGCCCTTGATCACAAGGAGTCTCAAAGGGCTGCACAGACCACAGACTATTACAAACTACAGACTATTATTACACCATCCCCTGATCTAAAACCTACATGAGGGCAAGGAAAAACTCAAAAACCTGAGAAAAATGAAGAAACCTTCGTTCTTCATGTTTCTCTGCTCATTGTACATTCTCGCTTTATAAATGATGAACTATTATATATTATTATGTTGTAGCAATATAATGTATATTTTTTCTAAAGATTTCACAAAGTAAAAAATATTGTTCAGCTGGCAAATAGGTGTCTTATTTTATTATTACATCTTAACTCAAAAAACAGAAGGAAAAATGAGAAAATAACTAAAGAGAGTGAAAGAAAATGAGACAAAGAAAAAAGAGGACAAAAGAAAGTTAAAGGAAACATGAGAAAGAAGAAAAACAGAAATAAATTTAAAAAATGTAAAAAGACACAGAACAATTGGATTTTTGAATAATTTTAATATTGATTTGAAACATTACATAAGTAATATTACTGTTGAATTGTGCGGTCCCTTCTTCAAGGTTTATTCTTCATGCTGAGGTTTTTGAGTTTTTACTTGCCCTCATGTATGTTTTAGATCAGGGGATGGTGTCATAATAGTCTGGTTTGCAAAAGTCTGTGGTCCGTGCAGCCCTTTGAGACTCCTTGGGATTAAGGGCGTCACAAATAAACATGACTTGACGGAGTGGTTTTTGAGTTTTTCCTTGCCCTCATGTAGGTTTTAGATCAGGGGATGGTGTCAAATAATAGTCTGTAATAGTCTATGGTCTGTGCAGCCCTTTGAGACTCCTTGTGTTTAAGGGCATCACAAATAAACATGACTTGACTGAGGTTTTGAGTTTTTCCTTGCCCTCACGTAGGTTTTAGATCAGGGGATGGTGTCATAATAATCTGTGGTCTGTGCAGCCCTTTGAGACTCCTTGTTATTAAGGGCATCACAAATAAACATGACTTGACTTGTGATCGATATTAAAGATATAATTATTTAACTTTTAACAAGTTAATTTAATAATCTTAAATTTACCTCATTTTCCTGTTCTAATTCATTTAAAAGACTATTACTTTAACAATTTTATATATTCATTTTGTTTTATTTTATTTTGTAATTGAGTTTTGTTTTGTTTGTATTTTTACTAAAAGAAAAAAGAAACCGGTGACACGAATAGCATGTGACCAGGCAGTCACATTCATGTCCTCGGTCGACACGAGCTGACTCATTTTTATTACCCTCGTCGTCTTTGAAAGCATGTGACCAGAAAAAAAAGGGAAACGCTCCAGAAAAAAAGAAACGGAAAAATAAATGAGGAAAATACGCGTCGAATGCTTTAGATGACTCACATTTAAGGTTTTTGTTTTTCCTCTTCTCTTCAAACCACATGATGAAAAGAATGATGAGCTTTCTGTGTTTGCTGTGAAAACCAAGCAGAAAAATACCTAAATAAGTCTCCCATTCCATTGCAGGATGATTTTGAAAACATGGCCAAGTTCAAAGTAAGTTTTACAGAAACTCACGGTTGATAATCCCAGCTCGCCGTAATCTCTCCGTCGTCCTTAGGTTCAGCTATTTTCCGAACCTGGTTTTCGAGGTTCCTCCCTCACCTTGGAGGACAGTGTGGCTTCCTTGGAGCAAGGCTTTACTGTGGCCTCCTGCAAGGTCCTGGTGGGCAGGTAAAGGTTTTGAGGGTGATTCGGACTTATTTTAATCCTGGAGAACCCACGGGTGCTTGAATTCTCCAGGGTTTAAATCCCTGCGTTGGCTCCACGTGCGTTTCTGGATTGGTTTGAAGGAGCTTTTGCTAGTTTTTGATCCAGTCTGCTGGTCTGATCTGCTTTTTTTTATATCCAGGTTTTGTTCAGCTTTTCCATGTCCAAATTCAAGCACTTTTCAAGCACTATCAAGGCCATTTTTTCAATATTTCTAGTTCCTTCAAAAGAAGAAATCCTTTGTTTACTTAGATGACTAAAATAAAGTCCCTATTCTGCTGCTAGCACATACTTTGGGCTATTTTGCGCAGTTCCTATTTGTGACCTTTTTGTGTCAATGGGCTGCTGTAAACCGACATGAATTCTGCCATTCAAGAGCGGATTGGCTATGTCACACGTGTGTACGATCAGATAAAGAGCTCTATAGGTGTTGGGTAATAATGGAGTTCAATACAGAAGACAAAAGAAAAAGTACAGTTTGTATAAAAAGCAGAAAAATGAGAAAAATTCATTTTAATGATATTGATTGCTCTTAAGTGGAGCGCATTTAATCTTTGAATCTTAGAGACTGCTTATCTTTTGCTTTTGTTTTACTTAATTGATATTTTTTGCATGTTTTCAGAAGATCTTTGTCTAAATTTGTTATAATACAACTCTAATCAGTTTATTTATTTGCATTTCATCGTTCATTTATAGCACTCAAGAGGTAATCTTTTAAATTGATATTATATTATTTGCATATTCAGGGATTTTGTAGTTTTGTTCGACTTTAAGTTCCGTGTGTAAACCATTTTTTTGTAAATCTGTGAATATTTTAATTCATGCTTCATGTGTTTTGCAAAGATCCCCTACAAAACATATGAAATGACTAATTACAAAATAATTTGGCGTATAATGTTTTATTCTAACTGATAATATATCACTTAAAAAAATCTGAGGAGCCAAAGGAGCTGGCTCTTCTCAGTGAGCCGAGCTAAGAGAGCCGCTTCACGAAAAAGCTGGAATAGTCTGATAAAAATATCCTCTCTGATGCGACAGTAGGGGGCAGTAAGGCTTCACATGACAACTCGATATAGAGGACAGGTCATTTTTATGCACTTTTTAAAAATGTTCATTTAAAAGTGTGGTCTGTCGAGTCAAACTGCCAGGAAACATGGCAATAACATATTTCAAGCACTTTTGAAGGACTTCACCCAAAATTCAAACATTTTCCTGACCTTTAAAACACAACATGAAAATGGAAGCATTTTCAAGGATCTCAAGCACCCGTACAAACACTGTGTATTAGCCTTCGGGTTCTCTAAGATCCTCTGGCGGTGATTTGTTAATTCATACTAAGATGAGGACCAAAGGGTGAAGCAGCATTCAGCCTATTTGATCCTCACCTATGGATAAGGTCTGCAGGAACCCACTTTTTTGATATGGCTCTTAATTGATTTTTTGATAGAGCAGTTTGAGTAGCGATCCATTACCTGAAAAGTGCCCTACAAATAAATTTGATTGAATTCATTTTGGTTTCTTAGCTGGTTGGCGTTCGAAGGGCAGGGATTTTCTGGCAGGATGTACCTGCTGGAGGAGGGGAACTACCAGGACCTGAGGGCCATGGGGTGCACCAATGCCAATGGGGCTATCCTTTCTTTACAGACGGTCGGATTTGTAAGTACATACCTCATCACTGGATGGACAATGTTAGAAATATACAAAATTATGGATTTGACCTTATTAAATGTTAAAAATGGGGTGCATTGTTAGAAAGATTCTTAAAAAGTTAATTTTTAAATTATGTGTTAATAATGCCCGAGTTCAAAGAGCCTTTATAATTTCTATCTGCTTTTAGCGTACTTTTATCAGATCTGTTCTTAGACAGCAGGGGTAGGAGAGTGATTTCATGCTCATCGTTTTTTTTTGTGAAGCTCGAAAACGGTGAAAGTAAGAAAAGGACTGTTTCAAATGCAGTCCAAACACCAAATAAGATGAAAAAATACATTTGTTCAAGCACGTCTAAGAGATACACGTACTTGCACGCGCAACACAAGCAACTTGGCGTTGGCAAGTAAAAAATGGCAAAATGACAGATAGCATTTTTTAAGTAACGCAATGGTATCATGTTTTTGACATTGGGCAAAATGTCAGAATATTTTGTTTAATTTAAGGATTTTTTTTTTCTTACTTCGATATTTTTTACCAAATGTATTTGTCAAGATAATTTTACAAATTTTAAGATAAAATTCTCTCATTTTTCGTTTTTACAAAATTTTCTTGTCAAGTGATTTATTTAAATATATATATAAAAAGTTTACATAATTCTTTTAATATTCTCGTCAGGGTAATTTCTCAAATTTTTTATTTTTCATTTTATGACATTCTTAAGGAATCTTTTTGTCGACGATTATTTCGTTTTCTTTAAAGGAAGGGGGTCAATCTCATTTTAAATCAAGTGAAAAAAGAGTGAAAGGAATAAGAAAGAGGGGGAAAGGAAAAGAGAAGGTGGGACAGAGAAAAAGAGTTAGGGAGAAAGAGAGAATGTGACAAAGAAAAGAGAAAAAAAGAGAACTAGTGAGAGAGAGAGAGGGAAAGAAAGAAATCCAAAGAGAAGTAGAAAGACAGAAAGAGAGATGGAGAGAGAGGAGAAAAGAAGAGAAAAGAGAGAAGGGGAGAAAGAGAGAAGGGTAAAGTGAGAGAGAGAAAAGGAGAAAAAGGAGGAGAGAGCAAAATAAGGTAAAAAGACACACAGAGAGAAAAAGACAAAGAAGAACAAAGAAAGAAAAAAGAGACACAGAGAGTAAAAGAGAGGGAGACAGAAAGTGAGAGAAAAAGGGAGGAAAAGAGAGAGAGAGAGAGAGAGAGAGAGAGAGAGAGAGAGAGAGAGAGAGAGAGAGAGAGAGAGAGAGAGAGAGAGAGAGAGAGAGAGAGAGAGAGAGAGAGAGAGAGAGAGAGAGAAAGAAATACAAGTACAGCATCTTGGTGAGAGGCACCTGGCTTTGGCAACATCAAGTGGACATATTTCAACCTGCAGCTCGTTTTTCTCTCGCGCTTCTCTGGGCGTTGTCTCACGGGCCGGATTCAATTCCTTAGCGGGCCTGATCCGGCCCACGGGCCGCCCGTTTGACACCCCTGCTCTGGAGAAAAACAATTTTTGTTGCGCGGAAGATATTTCGGCTCCGTTTCAAGAACCGTGCCGCAATTGCTCCCTCGGGCTGGACGAAATAGCGCCGAGTAGGTACAAAGGTCTGAGTGTAGTCCGTTTCCACGGTAACATCACAAACTCCAATTTGCATACCTCACCGAGTCCCTCCCACTTTCTAATTCTCGGCAGGAATTTTCTCAGCCCTCTATCGTCCTTTTCGAGCGCAGCGGCCTCCGCGGGAAGCGAGTGGTGCTGACGGACGGATGCGTCAACCTTCAGCTGGCTGAGGGATGCGCTCGGGTCCAATCTCTGATGGTGGAGGGCGGAAAGTGAGTACATGTGATCTGACACCATTACTGGCACCATTTTTTGGCACCTTGGTTGAAAAATATCCATCGATCCATTGTCCCCGATTGCATATTGCTACGAGCAGGACCTGGCGACTATTCTTTATAGTGGAGATTATTTTAAGTGTAATAAAACAAATAATAATCATGAAAACTCATGAAGTGAGGTCCAAGGTACAATCTGCTTATACTTATATAATTACGCCGAATGCATCCTGTTCAAAAGTAATAGTAGTATCAATGCTTGATAATGATTTCCACTCCTTCAGTACGAGTATCGTTTTGAATAAAAAAGGTGCCACCAAATACAGGGATAAGGTTCTTCTTTTTGAGCAAGACAACACTGATGACCCAACCTTGATCCAGAAAGTTTATGTAATTATAGACCTGTGTCAAACCTACCGTTTCTTTCTAAAGTACTTGAAAAAGTTGTGGCACAGCAGCTGAATGATTTGCTATCCGAGAACAATCTCTTTGAATCTATGCAATCAGGATTCAGGGATAACCACTCTACTGAGACAGCCCTGATTAGGTAACCAATGATCTTCTACTGGCAATGGACTCACTCTTGCTGCTGCTGGACCTTAGTGCTGCCTTTGACAATGTGGACCATAATATCCTACTAGAACGGTTGGAAAAATGGATTGGTCTCTTAGGAACCGTCCTCTTATGGTTCAGACCCTACCTCTCAGATAGGACGCACTGTGTTAAATATGGTGAAATGACATCTGAGCCCTTTAGTGTTACCTGTGGTGTTCCGCAGGGTTCAGTACTTGGCCCCCTTTATTTCAGCATTCACATGCTTCCATTAGGTGCTATTATTCGCAAGTATAATATCCATTTCCATTGCTACGCAGATGACACTCAACTATATCTTCCGATGGAAGAATCTGCCACACTAAACTGTGGAAAGTTGAAGGCCTGCCTCACTGAGATAAAAGAATGGATGTCACTCAACTTCTTGCGCCTTAACTCTGAAAATACTGAAATGCTAGTTATTGGTCCATCTGAATGCCGTGACTTGTTCTCAAAAACGGCTGTGAACATTGACAAATGTCATATCACCCAGAGTGACTCAGTCAAAAATGTAGGTGTCATATTTGACCCCGATCTGTCCTTTCAAACACACGTTAAGAATATTACTACAAAAGCTTTTTTCCATCTTCGCAACATTGCTAAAATTCGCCCTATGCTGTCTCAGTCGGATGCGGGGATTATAGTTCACGCGTTTGTTACCTCCCATCTTGATTACTGAAATGCACTACTCTCCAGTCTCCCGAAGTCCAAAATCAAGAGTCTTCAGCTAGTACAAAATGCTGCAGCGAAGCTTTTGACTAAGACAAGAAAATGTGATCACATTGCCCCGATTTTAGCTAACCTGCATTGGCTCCCTGTTAGCTTAAGATATGATTTTAAGGTTCTGTTGGTAGTATACAAAATCATGCATGAACTTGCTCCCTCGTATCTTTCAGATATAATTTTAACCTATATTTTATGTTGACAATATCTTTGTATTATTTGCCCTCATGTAGGTTTTAGATCAGGGGATGGTGTCATAATAGTCTGTAGTTTGCAATAATCTGTGGTCTGTGCAGCCCTTTGAGACTCTTTGTGATTAAGGGCGTCACAAATAAACATGACTTGACATGATGTCAATTTGCTGCTGATGTGTGACATTCAGACTACTAGTGTGAAGTCTCAAGGAGGAAATACAAAGCGTGCATTGTAGTCCCAGTGTTTATCATATAGCGACCCCTAGTGGTGTAAAAATACTGTGCTCATTGAAATAATAGGGTATTGACTGACAACAAAGTGAAATCTTCCACAAAAAAACGTTTTTGGTGTTTTGGGCAAATATTTTACTCTGACACACTATGAAGTAACAACTGATCCGTGAAATGAGTTGATAATCTTAAAATCTGGCTCGTTGATCAGTACTTTCAAAAAAAATATTTTTTTCTAACCCCCTCTCCCCTTTTTCCACACGGTTTCCCTCCGTTAGTAGCTAGAAACGGAAATTTCTCCTTCCACAAATGTGAACTAGGTTAACGATTTGATTTTCCTCTCTTTGTAAATAAGTCATAGTTTGTTTAGAATCAAACCAGGTTACGTTTTTTCTTTTTGTTTCTATTTACGTTTTTCTTTGGACTGTTCAATGATATCAATATCAATGAACTGCAAACCAATAATTTAAAGCTAAAATATGATGTGTTTTGCTTCCTTCATGATAGTACAGAGACAAGAGGCTATTTTGGACATTTTCTGGTGGTGACCTACTGGGCTATCCAGTAACCACCGAATTAGATGTTCAGCTCAAATAAATATGGCAGAAAGCAAATCTACTTACAACTATATCCAAAACATGATTTTACAATTAGAAATGGGTAATTATATGACAAAACAAGAAGAAACTAACATGTTTGGCTGCCGTCTTAATACTGCGGAAGCCAAAATGACTATTTTGTCAAGCTAGCATGTCCCGTTGGGGCTTTTAACGGCAACTTTCCACAGCTTAGCCCTGCATGTGATGGTTGCAGAGTCCTGTCATTTTTGACTTTTTTTCCCACTGTGTGCTTCTCTAGTCATGTTAGCCACTTGGCCTCATCCTATGGCTAGCTGCTGTTGTTGTTAGTGCTAGCTGCTCCTGCTTCGTCCTTGGTTGTCGATTGCTTTCCACGGCTGATCAAGAAAGCAAACGAGTTCTGTGATTCAGGCATTTTTTTTCTTTTTTCCCCACTGTTTCCTTCTCTAGCACCGAATTTTGACAGACTGTCACTTTAAGCAGAGGCATGAAAAAGAATGTAGCAATCACATAAACATGTCATTGAAAAAAAACTTTGTTTTGTTCTAGGTGGATATTATATGAAGGCATCAACTATCGAGGAGCCCAAATTCTAGTCAAACCCGGCGAGGTACCCGAATGGCGCCAATTCAGCAAGTGGAGTAAAATTGGATCGCTCCGACCACTTTTGCAGGTGCATGAATGTTTCACTTTACCCCAAATGCATTCCTATTAACTCCACCTTTTTTATTTTTAAATTTTACTACAATTGTTATCATTTTTTATAAATGGTGAAAAACAGTAAAATGGGCTAAATTGTGCAATCAAACAGCTGCCAAATAATTTTTAGAGCATCTTAAATGAAGAAGAAATATAGTTTAAAATGTGCATATAATTTTAATATGTTTTTCTCATAATAAAAAAATTGTATTATTTTTTAGGAAAAGAAGGTTAAAATTTGACTGTCACGAAAACAAAATTAATAAAAAAAATAGTTGTATTTATTTTGAACTTGTTTATCTAAAATGTGAAAAATATTTTTGTTGTTTTTTTAACTATATATAAAACTTTTTTCGTTGACTACAATTGTTTCTTAAGCAGAAAATAAAATGAAATCCCTAAATCAGTCTTTAAATTATCCAAGATAACAACTGGCATCATCCAAGTATTTTCATCAAGATAGGAAAAGATTTAAAGATCAAATACAAATAAAAAATGAGCTTCATTATTTTATGACAGAACAAGTTAGAAATATAATGACAATAAAACTTATAAAGAAAAAATATATAATTATTATTTTTAATTAATCATTTTAAATTTTTTCATATAAAATAAGGAAAATAATATATTTTGTTGTATGCTTTTTCATCTTTATTAAATGGGCAAAATATAGAAATTTGAAATTGTCTAAAATTTGAAAAATACTTAAAGTGATTGAAATTATTATTTTAACTATTTCTTTAACTTATTTTTAAATAATTTTCTGAATGGGTTAAAAAAATATAGGTACCGTAATTACATTTACCTTGTCTTAAATAAAAAGTAATTAAAATAATTAAAAAAAAAATCCCCAAATTTGTTTAGGGAACCTTTAAGTGATATTTAATAGGCCAAGTAAATAAGTTTTTTTTTTCATAATTCTAACTTGTCCAAAAATAAGAAAAATACTTAAAATGATTTTTTTTTAAAAATCAGTGTTTGTCTTTGGAACTAAATTTTAAATGGGCAAAATAGAAAGAAAATTATTATGAGTTTAACTTGACTAAAGAAAAATATTTCTTAAAATTGTTTAATAATATTTTTGTTCCTTGAGCTATGTTTCTATAGAGTTTTTGGGGTTAAACACTTTCTGCCATTGGTCCAAGTTCTTAATTTTATGTTGGGATTGTTACGATCATAAACAATTCTTTCTTTTTTTACCACATTTTCTGCACAGAGGCACGTACACTTCCGCTTACGCAACAGACAAACCCGACTTTTGATGTCGGTGACCGGAGACCTTGAAGAAGTTAAATTGCTCCGGGTCCAAGAGGCCGAGGAGACCGACGGCCTGGAGCAGATCTGGCTCTACCGTGCCGGCCACCTTCACTGCAAGGTATAGGGCAGATTTTTGAGGGGGGTTGCATTTTGAGCAGGACTGAGTGCTTTGGTAGTCGAGTTTGATAAGAGTGTGTAAGAGAAGGAAGCTTATGGTGAATGCAGATAAGAGTAATGAGGTGTTCGAATGGTGGATTCGAGTTTTCGTTGAACGGTGTAAAGTTGCAGGAGGTAGATGGTTTAAAGTATTTAAGTATGTTTGTGGCAGCAGGTGGGGGTTTGGAGGAGGGTGGGCGAAGGGTGCAAGGCAATGGGTGTGCTGAGCGGATTGTTGAAATGAAGAGATCTGTGAATGGATGCAAAGAATTGTATGAAGGTTAGGTGGTACCAACAAGCTCAGAGTGTAAGTAATCATAACGGGTTAAATGTCTTTAAAATGAGATGTTTGCATCCTATGTGTGGAGTGACACGACTGGATAGGTTAAGGAACGAGGAAGTAAGGAGAAGAACTGGTGTGGTGAGAGAGCTTGCTTAGAGGGTTGGTGAAAATGTTCCAAGATGATTTTGGATATATGGAAAGAATCGATGAAGGCTGTTGACTAAGAAAGAATGACGTGAAGAAGTGGTGGGAAATAGAATGATAGAAAAGAATAGGAATGACTGATATTAACTCAGCTCGAACTGGCTAACTTGAGTGACCTGCTCTGGTGGGTGGGATCGAACCATATGATGCAGAGGGGGTAAACCAGTGTATGCCGTCGGGCCTTTCTGCTGTTGAAGGGTTGCATGGCACAGCATCTCACCCCTTGTGGTGCGGGCTAAATGTTCAGTGTCAGGTTAGGAAGAGCGAAGTGGAATGAGTGTTTGGTGAATGTGAGTGCATTTTCGACTCTAGCCACCTCCAACTAGAGGGATATGGCTTTGGCAGGAAAAAAATACATGTAAAGATTTTTTTTTTTATATATATTTTTTAAAAACCTGATGGTTATCTTGCATCTCAGCTTCTCGAGGAGTGCTGCCTGAGCCCGAGCGGCAGCATGAGCATAGCAGGAAGCCGCGTGGGACTCGTACCGGAGATTGGCAACCATGTTTGGAGCATCACCCCTGAGGGATTCATCCAATACATGCCCAGCTCAGACCTGGTCTTGGAAGTCAAAGGTAAGCCTCCTTTAATGGTTGATAATTAGCAAGAAGCCACATAATCAGTTAATAATTGGATCAGGTTGATCAAATCAGGCATTTTAGATGTATCTGAATATTGAGCGTACCCGTTCAGTATTCTTCTTGGAACAACGCCCCGTTGTGGAGTAGAACAAACACAGACACTATACACCAGGGTAGAAGATGTTACCCCGAGTCTGGCTTGAAATCTAGGTCGGGTCTAAAATGTCAATCATTGCGTTTGGGTTTGTCCAGGCTTCGCACTCGCCGACTTTTTCAAACAAATTATCCACCCGACATTGTTCTTTTTTTCTTTTTCTTTGTGGAGGATCTGCGCAAAGGCACGGAGGAGCACCCCTCCTCCTCACAGTAAAAAAAAAAAAAAGAAAATTCGGGTTTACGTCAGGTTCGGCCCCTCAAATCAAGTTAATTTGTCCGGCTTGAGTTGCTTCGGGCTTTAACACAGACAGTCCAGGTCAGGATGGATTTTTTTAGACCCGATCTTACCTCTACTCCAGGGGTGTCCAACCCCGTGCTCACAAGCACCAGGTGGCCCCCAAGAGCATCAGAGTGATGGGTCATAGATTTTCTGGGAAATTTGATTTCTAACTGGCTTGAAAAACAATGTTGTGATGGTTTATTGTGCTTATCTCAAACCTACTTCTAATAATTACAACCCTGGTAATAATATTGTAACAGTATAGTAATAACACAAGTTACAATTTTAGAAATGCATTTTAAATTGATAGCCCTTTGCATTTGCGGTAATCAGTAACAAGAAAAGGTTCAAAAAGCTTAGCAACCCCTGCTATACACTATATTTAAATAAATATGCTAAAGTAGATTAATATATCAAGAGTTTCTCTGGGTATTATGTTATAGGAGGCGCTAGCAATACTATTGGGTAAGATTCTGTTTCCTTGTTTTGATTTAATATGTCTTCTCTGCAAGGAAAATGGAATAGGGGTGGGCACTTAAAATCTTAGGCTTGGTTGCACTCCCTTTGAACACATGTTTATGAATTAAACAATTCTATTATACAGTTGTTTTTATGCAAATGTTTTGTTTCCTTTTATTAATTAGTGGATTTTTTTTTTTTTTGTCCAGAACCTAATAAAAAAAAACACAAATACAGTAGACCCCTCGGGATACAACATCCATCTATTCTGAGGCGTGTATAAGATTAAATATTATAAACAAACAAATGTAAATGAAAAATGAAATATTATTTTCCATTGGTGTCATGTGATTTGAGCTGGTAGAGTGGAGTCCCGGGTGGATGCAGAGTGGGAAGGAAAATGAAAACTGATTTTAAAACTAGCAAGATTTTTGATCGTCAACTGGTTACCGCCATGCAACTTTGGGTAGCAAATCGTGAGCCCTGTTTGAATTTCTTGATGATTGCGAGCTTGGTTTTCATAGTAATCATGTCTTTCTGTTTTTCCCTTTTATTACACTGTAGGCCTTGGGATCTATAGCCTATGCAACACAGTACAATCAATACAGTATTGTATGGCCGACTGGCAATCTTTTGACAAAACGCCGGGATTTTTGAATTGAACAAAATGAAAGTCATTGTGGGAGGGAGTTCACTCAATAGTAAATCGATATTATCGTGATGCCAAACCAATCCAATATCAAAACAGGCATCTTTGAAACGTTACTCGTCATAAGCACAAATACCTCAAAATAATTTGTCGTCGTTATCTTTTATTGGGAAAAATGCCATCAAGAGCGGCTGAAAACATGACATACTCCACACTGTAAACGAAAATGCCGTAAGGTGGGGACGCCGTATCCCGGGGGCTCCTGTATCGAACTGTCCTCAGTTTAGTTTTTGTGCCTAAACTGTACTTTTCCTTGCATCATTGAAAACAGCTCTACCTTGTGGAATAAAAAATACTGACACTATATTATTACAGACTATCATTTTGATATTCTTTTTAAACACAAATTGATAAAACATACGTTTTTTTTTACAGGTGGTCATCATTATGACAAGAATCAAGTCATTCTCAATACCCTGGATCCGAATAAACCGCACCAAAAGTGGGACGTGGAGATTATTTAAGACCTTTTTGTGTGGCGAGACAAGCGTTCAAGGATTAAAAGCACATTTATTTGTCGTGGGGATGATTTTTTTTTTAAGTCTTTCACTTCCTCCTTCAAAGTAAAAGCAGTGAAGTTTGAACTTGAAAGAAGACATTCCACTCCTACGGCTCAAGGTTAAACTTTTCGTGGTTGCGATGAATGAATCAGTTTACTCGTTTTGTAATTAACTTAAAACAGTGTTAACTCACCTTATGTCATTTTATTTCCGAGGCTGTGTAACCATTATTCCGCAATAAAACAAAGTTCTACTTTCCTTAGCTCGCCTCGTGTCACCTCTCTTTTCTTCCAAGCCTGCATGATGGTAACATCAAAATAAGTGAAATACTTTGTACAAGGGCAATAGTAATCATGCATATGCATACATACATTAACAGTTATCAACAAGATTACCTTAGGAGGCCATAAACAAACTGAAATCATTCCCAGACTCCATACAAATATGTCCAAGCGAAGAGTAAACAGAAAAACTAGATCATTTAACTCATGCGGAAATCGACGTTTGACGTCTATAGCCGTCAATGTGAATAAATGTATGCAAATACCTGGAGTTGCACTTTAAGTACCCGGCAAGACATTGTTATGTTTTACACTGTAAAAAGAGGGGGAAAAACATGTTCCACCAGTTATTTTAATATAAATTATTATTATTATTTTTAATATATTATATTTTGTTAACATTAAAAAAAGGAAAATGATAGTAAGATAAGAAAAGTATTTCTTTAGGGGAGCAAAACGATCTGAGAATGGATTTTTTTTTTTTGTAAATTATATTTATAAAATAGGGCAGCACGGCAGCGCAGAGGTTAGCGCATGTGCGGCACAGTTCATGTCTTGGGAACCTCCTGTGCGGGTTCAAATCCAGCTCCAGACTTCCTGTGCGGAGTTTGTATGTTCTCCCGTGCTTGCGTGGGTTTCCTCCGGGCACTCCGGTTTCCTCCCACATTCCAAAAACATGCATTTCAGGTGAATTGGTCTGTCCAAATTGTCCCTTGGTGTAAATGAGCGAGTGAGTTGCCTGTCCCCGTGTGCCCTGCAATTGGCTGCCGACCAGTTCAGGGTGTCCCCTGCCCACTGCCCGATGATTGCTGGGATGGGCTCCAGCACCCCTGCGACCCTACTGAGGATAAGCGGTGTAGCTAATGAGATGAGATATTTATAAAATACATTTAATAACTAAAAATAATTTGTTCTACTTTATTTTTGAATTATTTTTAGTAGGATAGGAAAATGCGAAAATGATCTGTCAGTGGAACAAGATTTTTTGGCCATTTATATACATAGTAAATAATGGATTTAATAAAAAATATTTTTTCTGTAAAGAAACGAAAAACATTATTTTAAAATTATTTGCCAAATGGAACCATATTTTTTATGAAAATAATATAGTAAATAATGAATTTATTAAATAAAAATAGTACTTTAAATGAGTTATCTACCAGTGTACAATATTTAAGTGCATTATCTAATTGTACATAATGCATTTCATAATAAAAAAGCAAAATTTTATATTTTTTAGCAAAATAATAAAAATACTATACGAGCAAATTATATACCACTATCAGAAAAAAATACATTTATAGTACATTCAATGTTGTTTTTAGCTTTATTTTTTCGTAAAATAAAAATATATGTTACTGTAAATATGCTAAATAGCAAATAGAAATAATAATATTTCATTATTATTTTTTCTCATTTTACTTTTAAGATAATTGATTTCTAGTAAAATAAGAAAAATGAGCCAAATGATCTGCCAGTGGAACAAGACTTTTTCTATTTTTTTAGTAAATCATTTTTATGAATAAATAAACAATTCCTCATATTTTACTGTTTGGTTTATGTCTTATTAAAATAAGAAACATATGACTTAAATGAAGTATAATTAGCTACCAGTTGAAAATGAAAAAAAAAATGAAAATTAATTTGACTTTTTGCAATTTAAAGAGCCTTTAAGGTAACCTGTAAACGAGTACCTGTGTCTGCTCCTTGTTACCATAGCAACATCCCAGTGACGATACATTCCGTTACCTTTGTTAAAAAGTCTCCAAACGGGGTTCAAAAGAACGATTTTTTTTTTGTGTTTTAATCCCGGTTTCACCAAATGAGAGTCCGCCAATCTTCTCCCTGCGCGGTAGCTAGTTCAGCGTTACGGTTTCCTCCGCCGCATCGTTTCGCATCTCCTTCTCCTCTCCATCTTGCTCCTCGGCCACGCTGACGACTGTTTTTCCTCTGGCGTGACCGTTCTCCAACTTTTGAAAAGCTTGAGGAACTTCGCTGAATGGAAATTGAGCCTCCACCACTGGCAAGATCTATAAATAAAGAGGAATTTGGATTTACTTTGAGAACAGCACTGCTTTTGAGGAGAAGATGGAAATCCGGTAAAAATCCTGATGATATACATTGATTATTTAACCTTATGGTATAAGATAAAATTAGAATATGCGATAGAAATTCTCAGGGATGGCTGATAGTTATTGAACTGATAACGGCAAAATATGACATCAAAATTACTGTGTAAATTCCGGACTATAGAGCGCAACTGATTATAAGCCGCACCCACTACATTCCGGCAGGAAAACCGATTTTGTACATACACAAGCCACACCTGTATATTAGCCGCATGCGGCAACATTGAAAAAACGCAATACAAACACGAAATTAACCCTTACCCGATACAGTCCAAAAAACACAACCGGCAAAATGAACGGGAAATGATACCGGTACTTAAGATTTAATGCAGACCTGCAGAGTCCAGGTGCCCGTTGAAAGTAATTCAAGGAAAAAAGTGTAGATTTCCAAAGGTAAGGGTGGGAAAAACATATATCCACTATTGTCGGCCACGTCCACAAACACGTCTCACCTTTACTCCACTTCCCGTCAGCCTGCGTTTGCCCCGCCCCTTCTTTCTCATTTGCTCGTACAAAACATATCAGAATAAGTTTCTAAAATAAATACATTACAAAAATATACAGTTGCAAATACATATTATACATGGTTACACATATTTACAAAGAAAGACGGTACACCGAGAGAGTTTTCAAAGCTTTAATAATAATATTATAACTTTCCTCCCAAACCCTGCCTGTGAAGGGTAGCAAAACGCTACTAGCAACACGCTCGCAACAGGGTAAACAGCTGTTAAAAAAAACATACCGTACTTGTATTAAGCACGGTAAACAGTCCTCATCTTCCTTCTTATAACTGACGTCATCAAGGTCGTCTTCCTTCAATAAGGGAATGAGACTTTGTCACTTAGACGTGGTCTCACGCTCCCTTATATAAAAACACACTAGCATTAAGCTCGCAAAGTAAATCCTATATCGGACTGCTCGACTGCGTTAAACTCAAAAGTTGCGTCATGTGCCTTTCTTTTTGCAATTTGAATGATGAGGATATGTCTACGCTAATTTAATTTGTGCACAAGTTAAGAAGTTACAGTTTAAATTTTACCTTTTGTACTCGAGCGCCGCTGGCGGCCGTTAGAAAAATTACATAAATTGGCCGCATCACTGAATAAGCCGCAGGGTTGAAAGTTTGGGGAAAAAAGTAGCGGCTTATAGTCCGGAATTTACGGTAATATTTGACCACTAGATGTCGCTGTACTGTGTAGTGCAACAGAAAACAAGTGCTACAAAGCTCATGGATGATTACAAACTACGGAGACTGTTGTGACCAAAAAGCAAATTTTCTAATGCATTTGACTGCAATATCTAAGCTCATAACAATAGTTTGTCAATAAAGTTACTACCATTGTCTGAAATTAATGACAAAAAGTTACCAGTCACCAGGGCAGACCACTCTAAAAAGTTGCCTGCCCCATTTTTCACAACTTGAAACACAATGAGACAACTAATCGCAAAAAAAAAAACCCACATTGTTGCAAAGTATTGATGGAAGGATTGATAATCAGAATATATAACAGAACGACACTTTAAAATGAAGTTTATTATAAATCTACTTATAACATTCATTGCATGGATATGACATCGCTGTTTTCCATCTGCCATCAGTATGCACCTGTATTTACTCATCCTTATTCATGCAATGTTTGCGTTGCGTCGTCTGCTACAAGCCACGTGAACTCCTCTTTCCACGATGCTTTTTGTCAGGGATTGACATTATTAAGACTATTTAGTGGCTATATTTGCACAGATAAAATACATGTATATAGTTTAATTCTACATGATGGTGGAAGCAAAGAACTTACGTCCTTCCTGGCTGAGGTCCCAAAACCGAGAGAGGGAGTGGTTTATTTCGTCGGAGAAATCAGTACAGACAAGAACACGACTTCAAAATAAAAGAATACAAGATTGATAAACGTACAAGAGATATAATTACACTCATTGTTGAAACGTTACTTTATGTGTGTGTGTGTGTATGAGAATCATTGTTTTTATATTTAGTAATATAAAAACAAGCTAATTACCTTGAGACAGAAATTCAAGAGATTTACATTGAAAACCTGACACTTTTAATGTACGATTACGTTTTGTAGCGTCATAAATTTTGTTAGCTTCTTTTGAATATTTCTCCTGGGGCTGAGGTTTTGGCTTGATTCGTAACCACTTTACCATTTTTCCTGTGTTCTCAGCGCGTCTACTATGGAAAATGATATGCAAATGCACGACTTTATAACGCTCGGGAGAGTCCGGAAGCACTAAGTTATTCGATGCAGGCTTCTGATCGGCTGCCGAGTATGCAAATTGCCAAACCAACCGAAATTCAGAAATTTCTGAACCGGACGAAGATTTCAAAATCGGAATAAAGCAAACGTTATTTTTTTTTTCTTGAAAAAATTGTCGGCCACCCGGGCGGAGACGTTTTGTAAGTTGTACGCCAAACATAATAAGTATAGATTGGGTGATTTATACGGTCGAGCTTTAGTCTCTCCAGCACTCATTTTTGGAGACCTGCTTACCCGAGCTGTATAATTGTAAACAATTAAAAACCTGCATGAAAATAATTGGATTATGCAGGTGTGATAGGTTTATTCTGTTTTAAATATAATATATCTGCCAATATATCTGTGTTTTCTTTTATCTACAATACCTCACTGACTATTATCAGGGTTCCTCTAGGATATTTCCATTAAAATTTAAGACTTTTAACGACATTTTCAAGACCAGATCCAATTACAGGTACATTTAAGACAAATCCCGCGTCTATTCTGGCGAAGACTTTAAAGCCATGCACCGAATGAAGTTTGGATTTACTTTGACATCAGCAATGCTATTATGCGAGAGTTGCGCCGTTGAGAGGAGAGGACTGAGTAAAGGGCCCTGGCATACCCCCTGGGAACGTGCCCCAAACCAGTCCTCTGTGGCTCCAGCCGATGGAACCCTAGGACGGTTCGGGACATCATCCTGGCAACACAGTGACAAAGGTCCAAGCTCGACTGATTCTCATCAGGTGGGCAACCCCTCCCATTCATTTCCTGATAAAGGTAAAACCCATCCATCCATTTTCTGCGCAGCTCATCCTGACTTGGGACCCTATCTGTGGGCAGTGGGCTGAACCCAATCACACCTAGGGACGATTTGAACTGGTCAATTTACCCTACAGGCAAGTCTTCAGAATGTGGGAGGAAACCCATGATGGCACGGGGAGAACATACAAAATCCCGGGGGAGCTGCGGTGGCTGAAATTAAACCCTGGACCTACGCACCGTGAATCTGAGCGCTAACCACGGAGCCACTGTGGCGCCACAGCCCGAACCCAGTTATACTTTAAATCACTAAACCGCGAAAGGTGAAATTTACAATTTCCCATCCCAAAGTTTCTTCGACCACGATAGCGGGTTCGATACTAAACTGTATATAAAGCGCCAACGCAACGCTGCGTTAGCAAATACGCGCAAATCTGGATTTTTCGACAAACACATCGCCTTTATCGGTGAGAGATCGAAAATTCAAAATTATTTTATGACACGTTTCATTCTTTTTGTCAGAGTTAAAAACTATAATAACAAAACTATCACGTAGATAACACTGGAAAAATTTAAGACTTGTTGACAACATTTGAAAGATATCTCTTTCCACTCCAACAGTTTTTCCTTTGCTTTTTCACTCACAAGCACAGCCCTCTCTCGCATGTCCACCCGTAACTCCAGACTTCCTATCATACATACCTCCAAGCTGTAATTCAACCTTTCCTTTCATCTTTGTTTCACTCAGGGCTAACACATAAACCTTCCTTTTAGTCATCATCCTTCCGATCGCCTTTTTCTTCCACTCATTTGCTTTACTTCCACATCCTCTCATATTTAGTGACCCTATGACTAGGGTTTGCGAGACCTTTCGGTCTCCCGCCCCCCTTTCTTTGCCTTGCTGTCTCTTAGAGAAGAGATAGAAGACAAGATCCCCAGTCTGCTCACTCCCTCCACTTTAGTCGCATCTATGACACGCAGCAGACCACGGTGGGAGAATTCTCACACCTCCCAGGGGGAGAGGGCCACTCACCACAGGACATACATTTTTAATATCAATGTAATATCTTCATTTGTGTTTATCAAATATAAGACTTTTTTCAAGTTTTTAAGACTTTGGGGAAATCTTGATTCTGCACCGTTCAGCCAATCACGTGGCTATTCTCCGATTTTCAAACCCTTTTGGAGTACCTGCTTCTGCAACCGAGATGTAATAAAAAGAAAAGGCTCAGGGAAGGGCTTTTAGAGCAGGTTGGATTTTCTCCTTCTGAGGTTTGGGCTCTTTTCTATTCTCATTGCAGGTTCAAAATCTATCAATGTATCTTTTCCTTATTTTGAGTGTCTATTAAACTTTAATCGTAAGAGCGTCTTATTCAAAATTTACTAAATATAGCATGGAGTTAAAAAAAGCAATCGGTATCTGTTATAGTCTTCAAAAGCAAGATTTTATCGGTTCAAGGTAGGAAAAAAACAATTGTTGAGCATCCCAAGATATTTACATTTAAAATGTGAAATTAGGACTATAGAGGTTTCAAATGAAACATTTGAGGCGAAATCCACATTTGATGTTTAAGCCTACTCGAATAGAATTCCTGAGCTCCCGATGCAGGAGGGCGGGGGGTAACAGAATGTGATGAGGTGGGACAATCCATAACAAGGCCTGCCTGTAATTCCGGTCAGCATCTCTCGTGACGAACAATAAACGGCTATGTTCCGCTACGAGCACATCTGATGGTGGCACTTGTGTCCATAGCTTCCCGCCACAACTCTAAATCATCTGCTTTCCGTAAGCCCCCCAATACAAAAGGTCCGATACGGTACGAATAGTTGCTCAGCTATGTGTAAAAACCCATTCAGCGTGTCACAACAAAAGCGGCGCGGGAATGCACGGAATCCTCGCTTTAAATTCCATCTTTTGAATGGCATTTTTTCGTGATCAAGGTTACTGTTCACGTCATCGAAGCAATACCTTCCCGCTATCCACCAGCTTGCTGACTTCGTCCAGGCCCGGCCCATCTGGAGCATAGAACCCCCAGCGGTAGAATGTGCCGTTTGACATCATATTCTAGAAAAGGGGGAGAAAAAGGAAGGAAATCATCGTATTGAACATAGGGAGGTCTCGAATTGCACGGTTTCATGAGGTTTTTGTCATCGAGAGTAATTTGGATTGAGTGAACACTGCCCCCCTAGAGAAATGACAGGATATATTTATACATCTCATCAGCATATAAATGGATTTTGTGTCCCGTCACCCCGGAATGAATAAATTGTATCCTTATGTTTTGGCATATAGCTAATGGCTCAATAAATATATCAAATAATAGAGACAGGGCCATCCTATCCGATGCTTCTCTGAAGAAAGGCTTCCATTAGTGGTAACAGCTTTGAGAGCATCGTTGAGCACAGATATCCAACAAGTAAATGATTCCCCAAAGCCAAGATTTTATAAAACAGAGAACAGGTTGGACCAATTCTCTTTTTCTGCATCTACTGAAAAAACAAGTGCCTTCTTATAATGACGCAGAGTAATCAAAGTTGAATCGTTCTAATGTACAAAATGCTGCAGCGAGGCTTCTGACTAAGACAGAGTTTGATCACATCACCCCGATTTTAGCTAACCTCCATTGGCTCCCTGTTAGCTTAAGATGTGATTTAAAAGTTCTGTTGGTCGTATACAAAATCATGCATGGACTTGATCCCTCATATCTTTCAGATATAATTTCCCCCTATGTTCCGGTCCGGAGCCTTCGCTCTGAAAATGCTGGTCTACTAGTGATCCCAAGAGCCAAGAAGAAAACCGCAGGTTCGAGAGCGTTCTCCATTCGGGCCCCGGTGCTGTGGAATGCTCTTCCCCCTGAGATCCGATCTGCAACCTCAAGCTTAAAACACATTTCTTTTCTATAGCATATGAATAACCTATATTATATGTTGACAATATCTGTGTATTATTTGCGCTCATGTAGGGTTTATATCAGGGGATGGTATCATAATAGTCTGTGGTTTGCAATAATTTGTGGTCTGTGCAGCCCTTTGAGACTCTTTGTGATTAAGGGCGTCACAAATAAACATGACTTGATTTACCTACAATGAACCGTGTTTGATCACTAAATGCGAGGGCCTCAGTTATCATTTTAGTGTCGTAAGAATTTATCTGGGTTTAGTGGAAATTTGATGCTTGCTGTCTTTTTTATGAGGTCGTAAAGCAGAAGTACAACCCACTGTTCGAGGGCTGCCATTTGTTAACAAAACCTTGTGAAGTATTTGTTGCACTTGGCGAATGACTTTCAAACAGGCAAAAAAAAGGGTTTGGGACATTTTTATGATATAAAGTTGTCATAGTGATCAAAGCATGTCCAGTGTATTTTGGAGCCACGTTTCTAATAATGTAAGCCTAAAAATGATGACATGATAGATATTTCAGGTTGGTGACGGAAAATAATTAAATTTATTTGTTAACGTTTTTATTTATTTTAAACATTGGCCATCGAATTTAATTAGTAAAGGATAGTCATTTAATTTGATGATACTAAAAATATTATCACAATTGGTCGCAGTGTTAAGGCGCAAGGTATGAATGGCTATTTGTTCCTGTATAAGATACGAATGTTAAATTAGTGTTAAAAATGTTTTTTACCATTGTATTTTGCAAAGGATGCTTTATGTAATGAAACATTTTCAAAGAAATGTTTGTCGTGTTAGATTTTGTTCATTTTTCCCAAATGAAAACCACACAAAACGATTGATAATGATGGTAGAAGTGATTAAAATTCTGCCAAAACATTTAAGTTTAAATTTTTTGATTGAAAATTGAATAAATAAATCACTAAAAAATTAAGCTTAGAATTATTTTCCTCCTACCTATCTATGGTTGTTAATAATTTAAGAACCTTGATTATTTGGAAAGACTGTGTGCATGATCTTGTTGAGCTGTTTTGTATGATAATAATAATAATTTTATACAATATTTTGACCGGGCCAAATCAGTATCTTCTTTTTTTTAAGAAAATAAAGGGAACCCTAATCTTTAATTCATTTTTTGAAAAATAATGAGTGTCCATATTTGTATTTGAAAATAAAATCAATTCTTGAATAAAATATTATTACTTCTATCCATTATCTGCACCGCTTATCCTCAGTAGGGTCGCGGGGGTGCTGGAGCCCATCCCAGCTATCTTCTGGCAGTGGGCAGGGGACACCTTGAACTGGTTGCCAGCCAGTCGCAGGGCACACAGAGACAGACAATTCGCTCAGTCATTCACACCTAGGGACAATTTGGACCAGCCAATTAACCTAAAATGCATGTTTTTGGAAACCCACACAAGCACAGGGAGAACACGCAAACTCCACACAGGAAGGTTCAATCTCATGACCTCAGAACTGTGACGCACACGCCCTAACCACTGTGCTGCCGTGCTGCCCATATTATAACTTATGACTGATAATTATTAAAAACCTTGTTTAAATGGCAGCCACTCCAGCAGCTCCCGTGTTATTTTCGATTGTTCTCGATTGTTCTCAGCTCAGGGATGCTGCTGGAAATGTGAATTTCCCTTCGGGGATGAACAAAGTATCTATCTATCTATCTAATGCCCATTTTGCACATCTGGTTAGCTACTCCTCTTGCACTATCGGCACTATGGTATGGTAAAATACTATACGTAGCCATAATACAATACAACTTTTACTTATATCTGTACATTCGAGGAAACTGTGCGGGTCAGATTTATCGACATTTCGTTCTGTATACACGTGTACTAGAATGACAATAAAGTAGATCTGAATCTGAATCTAATGGAAAAGCCCGCGTGCATGGATCTAAACAGTAGAGGGCACCATTGAACTGTTACAAATGGAGCTGTCAGGACGAGACTGCTGTGGCTCTTTCAACTGCCCAGCTGGCCACTGCCATGGACAAAAGGTACTGGAGGGGCTGCGGGGAGGTTGGCAAGAAACACACAAACACTGCTATTTGCTAGGGGGTGGGAGACATTTGGCTGTAATCTGCACAAACACCGCATACTGCTGCTTCAGCACTCGGCGCGGGACATGCTAACGCCAACACTTCCTGTACTTTTCCTCTTGCTTGCAAAGGACGGGAACAACAATACCTGTATGACTTTGTTGCTCAGTGTAGATCCAGCCTGAACGAGCCCGTCCAGCAGGCCGAGGGAATCCGTTTTGAAGAGTAAAGGGCTCACTAGTGTGACGTACTTCGCCCCGGACCAAGGTTTCAGCAAGGCCGCCGCCCACTCCTCGGTTTCCCCGCCCACGCCGTCCAAAATCACGTCGAATCTGCGAAAGTGTCATAGGTCTCTTGATCTCTTGCTATATTGTCAGGATCTGGCAATCACAATTCCCCCCTCGAGGGAGCCAACATGGGGGGAGTGGTTGGAGAGTGCCCACCTGCACCCAAACAAAGTCCACATCTGTACTAGAGGTTGATCGATTATCGGGCGGGCCGATTATCGGCCACAATATTTTGGAATTGGGCAGATATCGGTAACTGCATCTTTATCTATTGGACGGGCCGATTAAGTAGACTTAGAACTTTGTTATTTAGGCTCATATGCAGCGGAGCCTTGCTCTAAGTCTCTCTCCTCGGACACGACCCAACCGTGCTTTCTGATTGTATAAGAGACCGGGGGTGGAGCTTTTGAAGCAGGAAGAATAACGTAAGAGCGGTAGCTCTGCTAACTCATCCCGAGATGCCTGTGAATGAAAACCTCTGATAAGAGATTTAAGAAGTCAGTAGTGGAAAAGCGTGTTTGTGATTACTTTGGGGCCACAGTGTTCACTTTGACATTGCACTTCGGGACCAAGCCCGAAGTAAACCCGAACCCGCCTCCTCGGCGCTGCATTTCGGCGCCGCGAGCACTTTAGCCGAAGATGGCACTTCAGTTCCGAAGTACGCACGGCGCTGAAATGCAGCTTCGGGTTCACTCCGGGCCCGTTCCCTTAGATCAAGTTAGTCAGGTTCTGGCTAGTTCAGGCTTTTTTAACCGCGGGCCAGGTCAGGTCGGGCTGGATTATTTTAGGCCCGATCTTATCTCTACTCCATAGTATGTGCTCACAATAAACTCACACTTAAATCAGTGAATATATTACTGTTTTTTTATTTTAAATTCCGATGTGAATGTGCTTTAGCAATCAGGAAGATGTGTTTAGAGGTACTTAGGATACACTTTGATCCTTTTGGAAGGTCAGGAACAGGCCAATTAGTTTTTAATTATTTCATATCGGGAAAATTTCCCCTTTACATGAGCAATTTGAGCTAGAAGCACAATCCTAGAACAAATTAAAATCGTATTTAGAGGTACTACTGTATTAGTCTCTTTTTTTCTGGTTTGGACACATTTTAAGTTGTTATGAGACCACTTGTTACTTTGTACCTAGGTTTTGTTATAAACGTCTATTTTCTGGGTCCACATTTCTCAGTAACTGCTTCTTCGCAAATCATGAGAGTGATACCCTTGGTGCCACTCGTGTCCTCTATTATACTTGACCAATCAGACTGTTTCCAGGGAAACTCAGAAACTAGCAGGTGTGTGTGAGATGTAAGCTCAGGACACATTTAACCCGTTCAAGTCCTGTTTTCTATGAAGAGAACTTCCCAATCTGACCTCTCCATCATTTCCAGCTGCTCTACGGCATCTTCTGCGGCGTAATCCACCACCTCGTCGGCTCCGAGCCCTCTGACCAGGCCCTCGGCATTCTGGGAGCAGGTGACGGTGACGTGGGCCCCCCATGCCTTGGTCAACTGGAAAGAAAGCACAGAAATCAATTCCCGAGTGGAAAAAAAGGAAAAATTGTGACGTTTTACCTGAATGGCAAACGTCCCGACGCCTCCTGAACCTCCAGTGATCAAAACTCTAAAAAAATAAAAAATAAAATAAATGTAAATATGATCATTGTTTGTTTAATTATGGTTAATTTATTCATTTTTCTTATAGTTACCTCATAGGTAACACATTACTAAAGTGGAAAACAAATCTTAAATCCTGTTTGATTCTGTTTGCTTGAGGTTTTATTCTGCTACATTCTGACCTTGAATATCTCACAAACTATTAAAATATTTAAACACACGTGGTAAATTCAGAAGGTTTGTCATCTCCATCTTTACATAGAATGTTTAAAGGGAGCAACATTGTTCACACGACACACATCAAGCCAGTTTTTGTCATGATTACCGATGTGTATCGCCTGTGCCCGGACTCTGATTGGGTCCCTGTCCCTATTTATACCCTCTCCTATCTGTCCCCTTTTGTCAGTCTGTCTGCGAACCTCAGTTAACTCTAGGCAGGCCTTTTTTGACCCCGACTCCCACCTGTTTTTGCTCCCGTATGTCCCCCGGCTTCGACCCGTTTTTGATCTTGACCACGTCTACTCTCCCGTCCCGGCTTTCGACCTCTTTTTGTCCTCGACCACGTCTACTCTCCTTTCCTGGCTTACAACTCGCTTCCGACCACGTTTTTTGGTCTCTGTCCCGGCTACTGACCCGTTTTTCCATTCCCGACACCGCCATCGCTTGCCACGGAACATCCACTTCCGAGTATCAGAGCGACCTGCTTCCCGCGTCAAGCAATCACCGGATCGTGGGCACAACCCTTTCTCTTTCTTCCAATAAAACTTGTGAGAAACGCAACGCAAGTGTGTCCTGTCTCCGTTCTGGTCCTGACAGTTTTTGCAAATTCAAGTCCACAAAACACCTTTGCCGGTTGAGTGAACGCCATTAATGAGTGAAAATACATATATTTTTAAAAATCAACAGCCTTATTAAAAATTGTAGCTTTAAAATAGAACAACCTTTGTCTTATTATCGTTTGTAGTTCAGGACATACGTGGCAAAGACTTTAGGAACACCCTGTATAATAACTAGAAAATAGAGCTTTTTAAAAAAGATTCAGATTTAATGAAATCTCAACAACTACATAGGAGGATCATTTATTATAACCAAGTTTATTTTGAATGCGTGTTGTGTGATTACCAAGATATTTGCACTATTAAAGGACTTTTTATGAATGAGTTTAGAATGTCCAACGGCATTTGAATGCACCAGGAGACTCACTTGATCACTGTAAATATTCACACTCCTGTTTATGGGTAGTTGTTAAAGCTGAACATTTGTGTGTTTTAAGATTCAATTACAAAGTAATTATTAGTTTTATTTTTAGCAATAATGGACCACAACAGGCAGCACGGCGGAGCAGTGGTTAGCGCGTGTGCGGCACAGTTCTGAGGTCATGAGATCGAACCCCCTGTGTGGAGTTTGCATGTTCTCCCGCTCCCCCGCTCCTTTGGCACCAACTGCCTCAGAGGCTCCCTGTCCCTGTTTATACCTTCTCCTATCTGTTCCTTTTTTGTCAGTCCGTCTGCGAACCCCACTGAGGATAAGTAGTTCAGATAATGGATGGAAGGATGGACCACAACAGAATTTTGACAAACCAGCACATTTTTCGTAAACCTGTTTTGTATCTGCTAATCGCTACCTGCATTGGCTTTAGTGTCCTCCTATAATCAATTCAGAAATGACTTTAAAGCCATTAATAATGTGATTAAATGACACGGCTAGTTTAAAAACATTTATATAGTGAGAGTAAATGAGCTTACCTTTTATTCGAGGAGTTGTCCTTGCAAAGGCCACCAGCGTTTACGAGGGCAGACAGCGCCGTGCTGGCAACGTAAGGGATGGACGCCGCCTCCGGGTGACTCAAAGATTTGGGCTTGAAAGAAACCTTTAAGAGATTGTGACGAATCTTCAAAAATTGTTGCACTTATTTGACATTTTGAATTCTAGCACTTACCTCAATCTCAGTTAGATTAACAAACTCCGCCAGACTTCCTTGTTTCCACGGGGGTACGGCAGCCCAAACCTAGAATACGTCGTCATAAAATGATGGATGACATTCAGTTCTCCAAATTCGAGATACTCATAAACTCCAGGGACACAGCAACCCGATTTATGATGTTTTCACTTGACAGGGTGGAATAAGATATTTTGGGGATACCTTTTAAGGCATTTTCCCCATAACAGCAACAACAAAATAGTTTGAATACTGAAAAACGTGTAAAATCCAAACTTGGCGTTCTGCAGGCTGAACTACCTCCCACAACGCCGTTCACTTCGTTCAGTTTAAGATTTTGCGATTCGCAATTACTGTACTTTTTGTACTCTATTTCTTCGCTCTGGGTGACAAAGCTTACATTCATGCTTAAGGGAGAAGTAAAAGCATGATAACAATTGAAAGGAACCTTGGGATTACCAAGAAATACCAAGAAGACACACAAGTTGCTACCTTTGCCAAGTTGCAAGGCCAAAAAAATGAGGATCGAAACATTATTTTTTTTAAATAAAGAGGCGATTAAAGGATCTTCAAAGAACATGAAAATCTTCACAAGTTGAAATAATTCATTTTTAATATGGCACTGATGTCTCCTACCCCTTCTGCATCCACCCGCTACTCCACACGACCAGCTCAAGTCCTATCACGCTTGATGTAAAAAAAATCCTTTTGCCTTAAAATGTGAATTAATTTAGGGTGTTATTATGTTTAGACTATATTAATATATTCGATTTCTCATTGCAATGTTATCATCTGGGGTATCGGGGTTAGGAAGGCATTGCCTAACGGTCTTGATACCCCGCTATATGGCAGTTTCACTTTGCAATCCCCACCTCAGAACGGTATTCATGTCGTATGCATTGTCACATCTGGAGTATTAGCACACAATTTCTAGTACTAGTATGTGTACCTCGTCTCCTGGAACAAAGTGTGAAACTTCCGAACCACAGTCCACCACAACACCAGAAACATCTCGACCCAGAATGAGCGGAAACCCACTCTCCTCGTCCATCACGGAAAACGGATCTCTTCGTAACTTCAGCAACTTTTCTCCATATCCTCCTGAATACAAATGACGACATTTTGTGATAGGATGACGTCACTACGATGACAACATGTTTCGATCTGACCTCTCATGGCCACGTCCAAGGGGTTGAGACTGGCGGCGTGAACTTGGATCATCACCTGGCTGGACGAGGTGATCGTCGGTACCGGGATGTCTTCAGAATACCGGAGAACTTCGTTGGTTCCGAATTGGTCAATGACCCAAGCCGACATACGACTTTGGGCTCGTTGAGCCGAAGTACTGACATGTTTTCGGAAGCAGCGTTTGCCACCGACGGCTCGGATAGGAAATGTATTGGGAAATAAATGTAGCAAACGAGCGAATGCCATTTTGTTTAGAAAATATAAAGAAACACGTCTTTCACCTTGAGGAGGTGAATTTTTGACACATGACCCAGCGAGAAGGAAGTCCTACGCTAGTTTACAGGCTAACTCGTCCTTTATGAGCAGAAAAAAAACTTCAATACATTTGTTTTAAGTCCCCGTAAAATAATGTATTTTAGTGTTGTGGACAAGCGTAAATTATGACATAGAGTGAGTAAAAATTGTCAAAACAAACACCACGAAGAGGTGCAGTTAGCTAAGCGGCTACACGCCTTGCTGACCTTTCAACTCCAGGCACCAGCCAATCCCATCTCTGAATGCTAATATTTTAACCAATAGGGTAACGGGATTTGCCACACGTCACCAGACAGTTGTGATCGTGGCTGTCCTTCCAGAGATAGAATATTTGTTTGAGGAGGACTTTTCATTTTATTATACGAAAAAAAACGTTTAAAAGATGTAACAAGAAAATGGTGTTTAAAAAGAATCAATAACAAAAAATAACGACAAAACATGACAAAAAGCAACAAAATATTAGCTTTCTGATATTCTGACCAATGAAGCCGCCAGATTTACCTGACGTCACCAAACAACTGTACTTGTGCGTACGTATTTTTTCTTTTATCCTTTTATTCACTTATTTTAAATACATCAATTTGAAACATGTAGCAAGACATTTCTGTTTTAAAAAAAGTTTGCTAAAAAACAACAAAAATTCTGTGTTATTGACCTCTCCGAATTTGCATGACGTCACCAAACCTTTTCCCTTTTATCTTTTTATTTAATTCATCCAAACAACAGCAATTTAAAGGATGTACCAAGACCATTGTATTAAAAAAAATGTGCAAAGCTTTTTTCTTATTACAACCCGAAAAATATTGGCTTCCTTTTATTAGGACCAATGAGGTTGCTAATTCTGGTATGACGTCATTGGTACAAGTACAATGTATTGCTTTTAATCAAAATGGTAAATAAGTAATACAATTGGTGAATATGCAATAAGTTTTGAAAAAAACAAAAATAATGATGAAGAAAATGTAAAAAAAATGCATCTTAAATATTAATGAATCTGTAAAAAACACTAATAAAAAAAACTAATATAATACAATAAATAAAAACAAAATATGATTATAAAAAACAGTGTACAAATGTTTCAACGTGTTAGTCAACTAAACTATGATCTGATATCGCAACAAGTCAATTCAGCGGGAAACCAGGCAACCCACAGCTCTGTCATTATGATCACAGCTCCCAGGAGGACAAGGACGCGCCGGAGAGCGGGTGCTTTGTCTGCAGAAGCTCATTATTGAATGAATTATTACCCCTGACTGCTGTTCACAAAAATAGAATCCTCGCTTTACTGATTGCGCTGTGCTAGAACAACCTGATTGGCATTAAAGCCAGTTTTTTTCCTCCTCATAGTATTTATTATTTAATATTACTTGACTATCGAAACTTATTCATCTGATAAAATAAAAAACATGCCTATTTTTCTCTATTTCTGCTTTTTTTTCAGTAACAACAGTGACGGTAAAACACCCAAATAAATCTTCACATTTGATGACATAGTATTATTATTTTCATTGACTACAATAAAGAAATAAAACAATTCAAAATATAAAAAGTAAAAATGTAAAACATCATTATTTTAGTCACAGTTATTCACAAGTATTATTTTCAATTGAATAATTAACACAAACCTAAAATAAATATTTAGATTTGATGACAAATAATTATTTTTTTACCATATTAGGAAAGTAATATTTTAAATATTTTATTTACAAATATTATTATTACCCACAACTGTTTCAACTTTATAAATAACACCAAATATGGCGTCATGGTTGCCATGACGCCCAATTGGCCGCGCCCTTGTGTGTCAGGGTTGCCATGGCGCCCAATTGGCCTTGCCTGTGTGGCGCCAGCTGCAGCTTGTTGACAGATTGGCTCCCTGTCAGTATTTAAGCTCTGTCCTGTGAGTCCCCTTTTGTCGGTCTGTCTGCGAATCTCTGTTTTTACAGGGCAAGTCCTTTTTCAGCCGTTTTTTGCTCCTGTTTGTCTCCCATTACGACCTGTTTTGATCTCGACCACGTCTGTTCTCCCGTCCCGAATAACGATCCGTTTTTTTTCTCGACCACGTCTACTCTTCTCTCCTGGTTTTTGACTTTTTTCCGTTCCTGACACCGCCATCGCTCGCCACGGAAGTCCCACATCCACGTCTGAGCAACCCACTCCCTGTGCCCAGCGATCTCCAGATCACGTGTGCACTCCTTTCCCTTCTTCCCAATAAGACTGTGAGAAACATTACGCGAGTGGGTCCGGTCTCTGTTCTGGTTCTGACATATAGGATAAATCTTCAGATTTGATGTTATATATTTTCACTGCTATAACAAAATTAGATTTTGTTATTTGATATTTTAAAAAAAACAATTGAAATATTAAAAAATCGTTATTATATAAAATAAAACTCTTTTTCAGGGTTATAAATAACACAAAGAATATATTATTATCTGTTATTATGACATTGTGATTAACATTGACTGTAAATAGAATTTTTTTATGTCCTTGTTATTATATATAGATTGTTATGGTTGCCATGGCGCCTATTCGGCCCCACCCGCGTGGCGCCAGCTGTAGCTCATTGACAGATCAGCTTTCCGCCTATTTGAGCTCAGTGCTCTCCCTCTTCCTTTGTCAGTCCGTCAACAAACCTCTGCCCCGCAAGACGTGGGTTTCGACTCGGTCCTTTTTCCTGTTGGTATTCCCTGTCCGGTATTGTGCCCGTTTATTTTGGTCCTGTTCATTATTCTCTCCAGTTTTCGTTCCCATCTAGTTTCGATATCCTGTTTTGATATCAATCCTATCTGTCCCATCCTGTCCGGTATGGACCCCATCTGTCCGATATCTACTCGGGCAATTGGTATCGATCTTGTTGGTCTCTGGCTTCCTGTCTTTCTACGCCAGACCACTGCCTAGCATGTATGACTCCCCATTTCCCGTATAATTAAAGGCTTGTGTGTGAAACGTCACGCGTTTGGGTCCTGATCCGGTTCTGGTTCATGACATAGATTCATATTATTATTATTATTTTATCAATTTATTAATAATTAATTTAAAAACATTAATCTATAATGAAATAATCTATATGTTTTTTCATGAAAAAATACATCTAAGTATTTAAAAACACATATACATCTGCCCCCCTTTTTATTGTACTTGTTTTTATCTGTATTTATTTCTTTTTAATTATTGACCTGACTGTCCTTTATTTTGTGTACAGCGACCTTTTGTGTCCTGAAAGGCATGTTGAAATAAAATGTATTATCATTATTATTATAAAAATGAGACATAGAAAATCAATATTATAAATAAATTAATAAAAATAGATCAATAAATAAAAAAATACAAGGCCTCAAGAACTGTTCGAGATAATCCAACCCTGGCAATTTTCATGATATAGAATCCTTTTTTTCTCTAAACAAACACCCCCCAAAAAATGTGCATAGAGCAGATGGCGCTCTTGCTCTCACGCAATATTCAACAGCCATTGTGTACATGATTATTCATGTACACACGTCTCATGTTATCGCCGTGGAGCATCAGGTGTCTTACTTAAAGGTTAGGATGGGATGATTCCGCACATAAAGAAGAAAATAAATTGCTTCTGGTTCGGTTGCCGGGGGCAACAAGAGAGACATTGTCCACCTCAATCTGGGCTGCAATTTGGTTAGCCTGCCGCCGATCCTGTCAAACGACCAAAACAAAAGGAGTGGAAAAGTCAACATTCGTTCAATATTTCCACGATTAGAACCTTCCTCTTGTGTTGCGTAATCACTATTTACTGAGCAAAAGGCAAACTACCCGACATCTTTGCCACGCTCTTGTTTCGTATCCATGGCGACCCTGGATCGCATCCTCTCGCTACCAAAAGCAGATAAGCCTAATTTCTGTCTGATTGCCGGGCCACTCGACAATGACCGATTCTGAGGAGGTGATTCCCGACTCCTCCGTCTTTTGAAATCCCTGTTTCAAAATGGCGTTTGGAAAGGAACTCGTGCAGTGGACTGTCGAATCCGGACGACAGCAAATTTAAGGAGGAAACTCAACTTTGTTTTCGTCCAAGCTGCACCGGATTTTTCATAAGTTCTCTAAAACAAAACTCAATTTATCGTACTGACTAAAATTCAGAAGCCCGTACAATCACGATTGTCAGAAACCGAACAGACAGTGGACCCAGTCGCGTAACGTTTTCACACAAGCTTTATTTTACGGGATCGGGGCAGTCATGCACATGAACACAAACGCCAGCGAATCGGGGATCGTTGGATGGAAGAAGTGAGACAGACAAGTCAGGCGCGGGAAAACAGGAAGCCAGGGGCAGACGGGATCGATACCAGATACAGCATACACGAGCAGATACCGGACAGGGCGGGACAGTCGGGATCGATACCTGATATTGGGTATACGAGCAAGATACCGGACAGGACGGGACAGACAGGATCAATATCGGATACACAAGAAAGATATTGGACAGGACAGGACAGACGGGATCAATACCAGATACTGGATACACGAGCAGGATACCGGACAGGAAGGGATCGATACCGGATACTGGAGACTGGAGCAAATTACCGGAAAGGACGAGACAGACAAAATCGATACCGGAGACTGGAGCAAGATACCGTACAGGACGGGATCGATAACGGATACCAAAGACTGCAGCAAGATACCGGACAGGACGAGACAGACGGGTTCGATACCGGATACTGGAGACTGGAGCAAGATACCAGACAGGACGGAATCAATAACGGATACTGGAGACTGCAGCAAGATACCGGACAGGACGAGACAGGCGGGATCGATACCGGATACTGGAGACTGGAGCAAGATACCGGACAGGACAATACGGACGGGATCGATACCGGATACTGGATCAAGATACCGGACAGGACGAGACAGGCGGGATCGACACCGGATACTGGAGACTGGAGCAAGATACCGGACACGACGAGACAGACAGGATTGATACCGGATACTGGAGCAAGATATCGGACAGGATGAGACAGGCGGAATCAATACCGGATACTGGAGCAAGATATTGGACAGGACAGGACAGATGGGATCGAAACCGGATACTGGATACACAAGCAGGATACCGGACAGAGTCAAAATACACGTCTTGCAAATGCAGAGGTTCGTTGACGGACTGACAATGAGTGAATGAGAGCACTGAGTTTAAATAGGAGGGGAGCCAATCAGGGAACGAGCAACAGCTGGCGCCAAACGAGCGGGCTCAAGTGAGGGCAATGGGCAATCGTGACACTCATCCTTGCGCACATGTCAACGTGATAGAGAGAAGACTAAATATTGCGACTACATAATTGTGACTACATAAGTGCCTTTCAAACAAGTAGTGTCGGCTGAGTAAATATTTTACTTTGGCAGCAGGTGAATAATTATCAAGGATATTCTTCCTACCGGGCCAAAAACTGTGACATTGTATTATGCGTTTATTAGTCCGATAACTGTAGGTATCATAACTATCACGTATCCTTACTTAGTTAGTATCTAGTGTCAGCATTATACACAAGTGTTCAAATACTTATTTGCAGCTGTATCACACTAATAAATCGTTAAAAGAATCATACACTGTGATTTCTGGATTTTTCTTTTTAGTTTATCTCCCTCACAGTGGACATGCACCTACGATGAAAATTTCAGACCTCTCCATCTTTTCTAAGTGGGAGAAATAGCAAAACAGCAGGCTGTTCAAATACTTATTTTCTTCACTGTATATTATATTTTATGTAGTAGTAGACATATTTGGTCTCTTCTCTATGACTTTGTCATGTGCGCAGGGGATGGGAAAGTTTAAGATAAGTCACATGGCTCAATATGTCTAAAGTTGTGACTGTACGGACTTCTGAATTTTAGTCAGTACAGTACTGCAGCAGCTAGTTTTTTTTCAGTTCCTGCCATTTTCTTGTCTTTTTTCCTGTCTCTGTTGAACCCATGCCTGGTCTTTAATCGCCAGGAACTCATTCACCTGGGACTGATAATATATCAAGCTTCGGCCAAGTCATACTTAAGACTTGCAACATTGGTACCGCTCGGCATTAGGGGCTGGAATCACTTGGATTGAGCAAGGGGGCTGGGAATCCCCTCCTCTGTATCAATCTCACAGAAGGAGTCCAGAATGTGAGTGTGTTCTTTACTCTTGGCACCTCCCACTAGGGGCCAATGGCTTCAGTATATACATATTTTCTTTATTTTATTATCATATTTATTCTTTTATTTATTCACTTTTGCAATGTTGCTGCTAATGTTATCGAACTATTTCATGATGTACATCAAATTTAGGCCAGTCAAGTCACGTCCAGAACAAAGGGTAGACCCAATCGCGTAACGTTTCTCACAAGTTTATTGAGATAGAGCAGACCTGGGCACTGCATGATTTTTGAGGTTTCTCTGATCCAATACAGGTGATTCCAATCACCAGTATCGTTAACGAGCACTTGCTAGCTTGCTAACGAGGTTATAATTTGTATCACCTGAGTTAAGGAAGAGCAAACTTCAAAATCTGGCAGGACCGGAGTGCCCAGGTCTGAGATAGAGGGAGAAAGGGCAGGGTCTGCGATCCAGTGCTCGCTAGACGCAGGAAGCAAGTCGCTCTCTCAAACAGATTGTGATCCGAATACGGAAATGGAACTTCCGTAGCGGGCGATGGCGGTGTCAGGGACGGGAAACCAGGTCGATAGCCGGGACAGGAGAACAAAAACGTGGTCGAGATCGGAAATTAGTCGTAAGCCAGGACGGGAGAGTAGACGTAGTCGGTATAAGAAATGGTTCGTAAGCCGGGACGGGAGAGCAGACGTTATCTGGATCAAAACAGGTCACAGCCAGAACAGGAGAGCAAAAACGTGGTCGGGATCGTAAATAAGTCGTAAGCCCGGACGGGAGAGTAGACGTAGTCGGGATCAAAAATGGGTCGTAAGCCGGGACGGGAGAGCATACGTGATCGAGATCAAAACAGGTCGTAGCCGGAACAGGAGAGCAAAAACATGGTCGGGATCGCAAATGAGTCGTAAGCCAGGACGGGAGAGTAGACGTAGTCGGGATCAAAAATGGGTCGTAAGCCGGGACGGGAGAGCAGACGTGATCGAGATCAAAACAGGTCGTAGCCGGAACCGGAGAGCAGACGCGGTCGGGATCAAAACAACTCGTAGCCAGAGACAAACGGAAGCAAAAACGGGACAGGTGGGAGTCAGGGTCGAAAAAGGCTAGCCTTGTATACACAGACGTTCGCAGATGGACTGACAAAAGGAGATTGACAGACCTGGGTTCAAATAGTGACAGGGAGCCAATCAGAACTCGCGGCGGTTGGCGGCAAATGAGCCAGCACAGGTGAATCACATCAGTAATCATGACAAGTCATCAAATTTAGGGCAATCCATTACCTCATCTCATCTCATCTCATTAGCTGCACCGCTTATCCTCAGTAGGGTCGTGGGGGTGCTGGAGACCATCCCAGCTATCTCCAAGCAGTGGGCAGGGGACACCCTGAACTGGTTGCCGGCCAATCGCAGGGCACACAGGGACAGACAACTCGCTCATTCACACCTAGGGACAATTTGGACCGGCCAATTAACCTGAAATGCATGTCTTTGGCATGTGGGAGGAAACTGAAGTACCCGGAGGCAAGCATGGGGAGAACATGCAAACTCCACAAAGTAAGTCCGGTAGCTGGATTTGAACCCACACTGGAGGTTCCCAAGACCTTAGAACAGTGCCGCACACGCGCTAACCACTGCGCCGCCGTGCTGCCCCAGTCTATATCTATCTAAATTTTTTTAATCTTACTTTCTTTAGAGTCTTTTATAACATGGCACGGTTAATGTTGTTGTAAACTGGGTTGTAATCAAAAACAATAAAGTTAATTCTATTCAATTTTTTGTAGAGTTTCTGAAACAGGAAAAAGGAAATTGGACAGATACACTGTATCGGTCAATAGTAGTGAAGTTTTGGGGGGTTTGTTCCACGATATATATCTTATAGCTTCTAGCTATTTTTTGTGGTCTGTTGTGAAATAGAAGCAGCTCAACGAAAGTCTGTGTTCTTTTTATTTTTGGAGCAGCGGTCTTGCAAATGTGCGAGTTATTTGGTTAGCAAGGATTCAAATATGTGTAAATGACGAGGGGATTTGAAAGAATTTGTCTAGGCTGGACATTTAAATACGCTGGCTGACTTTTACGTTTGGATTCCTGTTGCCGGCGCCATAGTCTATTAACATGTTGCTATTAGCATGTCGCTAATAGCTTTTTTCCGAATTTGTCCTTACAAAAGCCAAAGTACTGATTTCTTTAACAAAATCAGGCTAAGATGATTCAGATCAGACCTGTTACACAAAAAAAAGAATTCTCAAATCAAATTTGATATCCACTGACATATTATACTAAATTACAATTGAACCTTAGTTTAGACTGGATTAAATTAATCCCAAATTTATCCCCAACTCTAATTTTGTCAGGAACCGGAACAGGATCAGGACCCAAATACGTGACCTTTCTCACACAAGCCTTTTATTTGACGGGAAATGGGGAGTCATGCACGTTAGGCAGCAGACTGGCATGGAATGATAGGAAGCCAGAGGCAGACGAGATCGATACCAATTGCCCAAGCAGATATCGGACAGATCGGGTCAATACCGGACAGGACCGGACAGACAGGATTTATATCAAAACAGGGTATCAATATTACAGGACAAACTAGACGGGAACGAAACTGGACACCAATATTAAACAACGGGACAGACAGGATTGATATCAAAACAGGATATCGAAATTAAACAGGACAAACTAGACGGGAACGAAACTGGAAACCGATATTAAACAGGACAAAATAAACGGGAACCATACCGGACAGAAAATACCGACAGGAAACAGGACTAAGTCAAAACCCGCGTCTTGCGGGCAGAGGTTCGTTGACGGACTGACAAAGGAAGAGTGAGAGCACTGAGCTTAAATAGACGGAAAGCCAATCCGTCAATGAGCCGCAGCTGGCGCCACATGGGCAAGGCCAATTGGGCGCCATGGCAACCGTGACAAATTTCTAACCTTAACCTTTACACTGAACCCTAAACCCTAAGATGAACTCAAATCCAAACACTAACCTAACCTTGATCCAAACCTTTAGCACTTATCATTAACTCCTAACCCAGGGGTGGGCAAACTACGGTCCATGGGCCACATATCGCTCTTTAATCTGGCCTGCCAAACAAAAATAATACAAAAATAATTACTCTACATATGATGGTAAAATATTATTACAAATAAACACGTGTTGTTGTTTTTTTATGAATGTGTACAGTGTTTAAGTGGCCTGGAGAGGGATGGGCACCACCAGGCCGTACCTGCCCAAGACACACCATAGGAAATGGTGCCCCTACGATTCTAGGGGTTAAGGGATCCAAACAACCAACTGTGCTCAAGACTAACATTCAAATAGGGTAAACCAAACTCTAATCAATCCATGCTTTTTCTCCTGTCCTGTGTCAGGTTTAACCCAACAGATGTACAAAACCTATATACAAAAAAGACAGAGAGAACGTGATATTTGATTTACTTGCAAGGAGTAATATCCATAGTCTACCCTAAGGCAGTCTGCTGGATACTCTGAAATATTCTTATGCTCCTTGTCTATTTATTGTGTTCGGAAGGCCCTAATTTACATAAGGTCTCCTCTGCTAAGGGAAGGGGAGTAACAAAACAAACAGTTGAGACCTGTTTATACGATAACATGTTATCCATAGCAAACAAAAACTAGGTGGGCCTGCGGTCAGAGAGGTCCCTTATCTCGCCGCAGATAAGCTTTCATCCTGTTTCCTCCTTCTTTAAACACAAACAAGAAAGGCACATTGTGTACAAAGAAGATAATGCAACAGTAGAATAAAATATTTACAGTTTAAATCCATCATTTCCCTCCTGTTTATTCACTTTGCACTATTTCTCTTTGTCATCCAATAACTTCTTCTCTCGATTTTCAGTTACAGAATCATGTTATAGTACTCATGTTACACTTAGAGGTTAAACTTTGTCGTCTGATTCACCGTAGTCAAAAACTTCTGAAAAAAGATCTGGAAAATGTAAGGAAGCATCACCGTCATCACTGTCTTTCTGAGCTTCGCCCTTTGGGGTGAGAAGTGCATACATTTCTGATACCTCTGTTTTAACAGGCTGTATAGCAGTGGTAATCATTCTGGTGCATAAAACTCTAATGCAAGGGATACAACAACATCCACATAAGGTGAGGATAGCTGTAAATACAGCTATCGACATGAGAATAGACAACACCAGTTGTTTGTATCTACCAAACATGTCTCCAAACCTGTCCCACATTGATGTGTCAACTCCAGAATGGTCTTTCATTTTGCTGTTAAGGGACCTGAGTCCTTCCAAAGCTTTGGTGAGACTCCCGTCAGCTGCTGTATTATTAGGAATGAACGTGCAGCACTGATCACCAAATATGGCACAGACTCCTCCTTTTTCTGCTAACAGCATGTCAACAGCAATTCTATTTTGGAAAGCCATAAGGGAGGTAGCTGACAACTGCTCGTGGATGGCGGAGAATCCTTTTTCAGTATGGTTGCCCAGTCTCTGCACGTTATAGTGGATGTAGTTGATTCTGTCTACATTTTTGTTCATAGTGCACCACCAACATAGGATTGATTCAAAACCAGCTGCTACTTGATCTGCTAATTTGTATTCATCAGGAACACCTCTTGGAATCCCTATACTGCCTATGTAAGTAGGGTCATTTTCACTCCATCCTGATGATGATCTCTTCTTTCTGTTTTTCCAGGTGTGGGGATGTACACTATTTGCTTTGGACATTAAATCAGTAACTGAGGTTGGTGTGATGGATACTGGTAAGATTAATGAGACTGAGGCGCAGAGTCCTGTGGTGTTATATGGTAGCTTGTCATACAACTTTTTATCTCCACACCACCACCAGATGTCACTCCGAGACTTAGGCCTAAAGGTTATGTCTACTGTCTGCACTGAGTGACATTGATTGCTGTCTAATTTACCCATTTTCTTGCCTTTACCTGTCCTGTTTATGCAGGAGAAATTTCCTTCAGCCACTTTGTTAGAGAATATAGGTTTTTCCTTTTCATCCGAGGTTAAAGGGTAAACTTCATCCCATGATGAACAGTTTGTTGAAGGTGTAGTATTATTCATCACATCTGCCAGACATTTATACTCTAAGGCTGAGGGAACTACTTGCAAAACAGGTCTGGCTCCCATGCACACTACACAATCTGTTTTTGCTGCTTGCGCAGCTTGTTCTGCCATTAGAAGCCAGTTGTTATTTATTTTAGAAATGCCTGTGCTAATTTGAAACCAATCATCTGTATCAGGTTTTACATAAATCCTAGGTTTGATAGGAGAGCTTGATTTTGGCCCTAGTGTAAAGTCTGGTTCTGTAGTAAGGGACGTCGTGATATTTGGACATAACAGAAACACAGTACAGGGGTCTTGGGCATGTGGTCTCCATATACATAATGCTAACCCATGACATGGTGGGTTCTGATATGGCCCAAATTTATCAGGCTTTCCAAAAGGGTTTTGGGTTGTATTGACGTTTAACGTCTATCTATCATTTGATTTGGTTAAGGAGACCTGTCTTTTCCACCTATTGGAGCGCATGGAGGATCCATATGATCCTTTATTCCATGATCCAGTAGTGGCAAAGACATATTCCCAATTGTGGGAGTTCTCCAAATTGTGTCCCATGATGTCCCTGTTACTATCCAGATACCAGTCATATCCCTTCCAACTATTTATGCTATAACCTCCAACTTGTAAGCTCCGGTCAAAAGTGAACACAGCCTGAATGCTATTGCTTTGGTAACAGAAGTACAGTTCTTTTGTCGTGTGTTGGTCTCCATCAGTGGTATTGCACGGGTTCTTTATTTGTCCATTTTGCACGTTATTTGACCATCCTATTCTTCTTCTTTGCATATCGAGGTCTTTTTCTCCTAGTAACAACAACATTACTACTATTGCTCCTATCGGTCCACATACCGCCACGATTTTCTTATGCGTTGGAGTGAGCATTCTACCCGTAGATCTGTAATTCCTCCTAATACTTCCAGAGTTGTGGACAATCTTCACTGGTTTGAGACGACTGCAAACTATAATTACAGCCCCCTTTGTAGCCAGACTTCCTCTGAAAGTTTTGTTGAGGAACTACAGCTCTACAATAGGTACCACAATGCTATCACAATGACGCAAATGAGGACGGTTACGGTGTATGCTAAGATAGAAATAGTTATTTTAGTCATATTTAATCACTTTCTTACAATGTGTCAAATGAACCCATGTGTTTCGTTCTGCAATCTTTACTGCTGTGCCTGTGGTTAACAACACCTGGTAGGGCCCTTCCCACTTAGGTGAATGCCAGTGTTTCTTCTTTATGCTTTTTACCAGGACCCAATCTCCTGGTTCAACTAACTGGCTTTCCTGTGGAGACATGGAAAGTGTATCATCGTTATTACTGAAATCTGCCAGTTGCTTCTGGTGCTGCAACATTTTTCTCATGTAATCAGCCAGAGTACTTTCATCATCAGTTTCCCACATATTTTTAAAGAATGGTAATCTGTAAGGTCTACCAAATAATACTTCATATGGTGTTAGCCCATTTGTACTGGTAATGTTAATATGCAGTTTTACTAATTCTAGACATTTAGTCCATGGTCTTTTGGTTTCTTCCATACACTTCCTAAGACTGTTTTTTATAGTTCCATTCATCCTTTCCACCAACCCTGCACTTTGTGGGTGATAAGCACAGTGATGTTTTAGGTCTATATGAAATGCTTGGCCTATTTTAGTTATTATTTGATTTACAAAATGTGAACCATTATCACTATAGATCTTTTCTGGAATCCCATAACGTGGAATTATGTCTTGGCATAATGCTTTAGCTACTGTTAGCGCATCTGGGTGTTTTGTAGGAAAAAGCTCTATCCATTTTGAAAATGAATCTATTATCACTAAACAGAACTTTTTCCCTTCACTATTGTTAAGTTCTATAAAGTCCATATGTATGTGTTGGAATGGATAATCTGGTTTTGGAAATTGTCCTCTCTTTGGTCTTAGATTACCCTGAGCATTGTGCTTTGCACATATCAAACATGTTCTACAAAAATTTTTTGAATAGGAGTTAAAACCATAGGTTGTATATATCTGGTTTATCAATCCTACCATCCCTCCTGTTGAGACATGTGTTTTCCCATGGCTCAATATTGCTGCCCATTTGTATAGATTTTTTGGTAAGATTGGTTTATCTTCTGGTCATTTAAAAATTCCATCTTTTAGGTGTGCTCCTTTTCTTTTCCAGAGTTCTTGCTCTGGTTTAGGCGATTGTTGTTGCATTTCTTGTATTATTTTGTTTTTTAAGGCATTTTCTGTTAGACTTAGAACTGTTATTTCTCGTTGTGCAGCTTGTTTTGCTATTTTATCTGCAAATGCATTGCCCTTTGAAACTGGGTTTGTTTCTGGTGTGTGGGCCACACATTTACATATAGCTAACTGTTTTGGCAGCTGCACTGCTTGTAATAGTTCTGTTAGCAGTTTTGCATGTGTCACTGGTTTTCCTGTTGATGTTATCATACCTCTATTTTTCCAGTGTTGTGCAAACGTGTGAGTTTTTGCATAGGCATACTGGCTATCTGTGTATATTGTTGCTATTTTATCTTTCATAAGTTTGCAGGCTTCTGTTAGGGCCACTAACTCTGCAGCTTGAGCTGAAAAATGTTGAGGTAATGCTTCTGCCTTTAACACTTTATCATGTGTTACTACAGCATAGCCTGTCCTCGTTTTTCCTGTTTCATCTTTCTTTGAGGAACCATCTACAAAAAGGGTTTGTCCATTTTCTAGTGGAGTGTCTTTTAGATCTGCTCTACTTTTCGCTGTTTGCTCTGCTAATGCTTCACAATCATGAGTCTCACCTTCATCCTCTGTGGGAACTAGTGTTGCTGGGTTAAGTACTGTGCATCGTTCTATTTTTAGGTGAGGCTGAGACAGTAGTATTGACATGCATGATAGATGTCTTGCTGGTGACAAAAAACTCATTTTTGTTTGTAAAAGCAGGGCTGACACGGCATGAGGGACTTTAAGTACTAGTGGGTGAAAAAGTACTACGTCTGCACTTGAAGTGACCGCTAGTGATGCAGCTATTACTGCCCTTACGCAGTGTGGCAGTGCGCATGCTACAGTATCCATTTTGGTTGAGTAGTAGGCTACGGGCCTAAGCTTGTTACCATGCATTTGGGTTAAAACTGAGGTCATAAAATGTCCTTTGCAGTCTACCATTTGTACAAACTCTTTTTGATAGTCTGGTAACGCCAGTGTACAGCTACTAACCATGGCTTGCTTTAATTTGCAAAAAGCTTCTTCTGCCTCAGGGGTCCATTTTAGGTAGTCAGACATTTTCAGTTCCTCTTTGTACATGAGAGACTGCAATGGCGCTGTTATTTCTGCATAGTTAGGCACCCAGCTTCTGCAATAATTTGTGAGTCCTAAAAAGGACATCATTTGCTTCTTTGTTAGTGGTTTGGGTGCTTGTAGTATGGCCGATTTTCTTTCCTCTAGAATAGTTCTTCCTCCTGCACTCAATTGGTGACCCAAGTACTTTACCCTTTGTTGACAAAATTGCAACTTGTTTTGGCTTACTTTATGGCCTTCTTCAGCTAAATGTTTTAGTAGTGCTATTGTATCTGCTTCACATCCTTTTTTGGTTTTTGATGCTACTAATATGTCATCTACATAAGTTAGTAGTTGGCTCTTATTTGGAGGCTCGAAGGTAGACAGACTTGATGCAATTACTTGAGAGTAAATTGTTGGACTTTCACAATAGATTGAGGTAATCTGGTGTAGGTATATCTTTTCCCTTTAAACGTAAATGCAAACCAGAATTCACTGTCTTTATGCACTGGTACTGAGAAGAATGCGTTGCTTATATCTACTACTGTGAAATACTTTGCCTTTGGGTTCAGAGAGTTCAATAGTGTGTGTGGATCTGCCACACACGGGGACCTCTGGATCACTGCGTTATTTACCGCTATCAAATCCTGAACCATTCTCCACCCTGAAGATGGGGGTGCCTTCTTTACAGGAAATATCGGTGTGTTTACGGGCGACTCAGCACATTCAATTAGTACTCCCGCCTTCTTTAGATCTTCTATTACTGGTTCTATTCCTTCCATTGCATCTGGTTTTAAAGGATATTGTTTTATTCTGGGCCGATGTCCTGTTTTGGGTCTTATTATTATAGGTTGTGCTCCTTTTACTAGTCCTACATCTGTGGGTCCCTGGGACCATAGTTTATTAGGAATTTGTTTTAGTAGCTCCTGCTGTTCCTTAGTAAAGTAAATGTGTCATTCCTTCTTTTTTTTCAGATGTACTCCTGAGTTTACTATTATAGTCCAGAATAATGACTTCCTGGATAGTCCAGTAGAATCGCTGAACCATGTGTTAACGCCTGTTGCTACCCAATCCCGTACATTTTCTCCTCTGTCCACCAGCTTCCCAAGCTCTTTCCACTCAGTGTCTTTGCTCTTACATAATGAAATGTGAGGTTTGCAGTACATTCTGAACCACGGCATGATCGAGTCTGGTAAAATGGCTGCTGCTGCGGCGTTGGCAGCACTGTCAGAGTACACATAGGATATTGTTATTTTGGCGGGTGTAACTCTGTCTAGGCTTGCTTTGTACTTAAGGTCAGGACTTTTAGTATAACACATGGTGACATGCAACTCATCTGGTGACATTTGATCTTGTACCTGTCTCACTGCTCCCTTTCCTTCTTCCATAAGATGTGTTCCTGCAGAAGTGGGAGGTTTGTTTGGAATGTCTAGTGTATAGTAGTAATTAGGTTTTCCCACTCCCTGCACTACATACACTTCTTCTGGTTTCTGTCTGATTATTTTTAGTCCATCAGGAGTTGGCATTATAGCCAAACCTAGGGCTACTAAGCCATCTCTTCCAAGCAAATTTACTGGACATTCTGGTAGCATTAGAACGGTCAACTGGCACGATTTGCCTTCTGGGTCTTGGAACCACACGGGCTCTGTTTCTCGGACCTCTTTAAGGACGCCCTGTGCTGCACGTACTTTTGTGCTATTTGAGCTAAGCATCACATGGGGCACTGTTTCTTTAATAGTAGTTCTACATGCTCCAGTATCACAGAGAAATGTAACTGGAGTGCCCTGAACTAATAGTGTGATTTCTGGTCTTATTTTCTCTTTATACAGTATGTTTTCTAAGTTTAAAACCTCTTCTTCAAATTTCTCATGGCGAGTTTTGAAAAGATATTCTTCCTCTTCCTCATTTTTATCCTTTAGCTTTATCTTTATCTCAAATTTCATTTCAGGCTTTGGTCCTGGTTCCGGGCCTAGTCATGCACTCTGATGGTCTTGTGGGGAAGGGTTGCTTCTGCAATTTATAGCAATATGCCCTTCCTTCCCACAAGACCAACAGGTTCTAGGTTTATTGCATGCACGTGATCCAAAACCTCTGCCTCTACCTTGGCCTCTACCTCTTCCTCGGCCTCTACCTCTAGATTGTTGAAAGAACACTGTGGTTCCTTCATCTTCTTGGTAGAAAATTGTTGATGGCTTCTTCTCCCCTTTCTTACTTTTGATCACTTTCTCAGCATGGAGGGCATGATTTATGTATTCTGCAAGTGTTCCTCCATTCATGCTTATATAGTGGCGATTTACCCATCCACTAATCTCTGGTAAGGAGCCTGAGTGCAATGCATTTTTTAATTGTTGTTTATAGGGGCCCTCGTCAGCTCCATCACCAGGTTCTAACCCACTATGTGCCCTAAACACCTTTTCCATTCTTACTCTGTATTCATCAAATGGCTCATCTGGTTTTTGTTTACATCTCCCTATTTCAGTGTAATTTGCTCTTTTCCTGTATTTAGTTCTGATTCTTTCTAGGAGAGGGGTCACCTGTTGTGTCAATTGTTTAGATTCGGGTGCAAGTATCACGGGAGGGTTAGCGTCATTAGTTGGAGAGTATGCTCCTTTTACGTGGAACCAATCTGGCCCTAATTGTGTCATCCAAACTTGCTGTACTTCCATTCCGTTTAGATGATAAGATCGCCTTAGATTTTCCATCTGCGTTATGCATTCCTCTACATCCTCTCTGGGATGAGGGATGCCTTCCACTGCTTTTCTCACATCCTCCTGTGTCCAGGTCCTATAGACCCTAATTGTGGGTGGTTGATCTGCATCATTGGCACGGGGATTTGGCAATTCTATTAGGGGGTATAGTTCTGTATTATCTCTTCCTACTGGTGGTACCTTTGGTGCTGGCGATAACAAGCCCCCTAACCCTGATGTCAAGTTTTTAGTCCATCCCCCCATTTTTCCTTGTGAACGTGTAAACGGCTTTTGTGGAGTATGTGGAGTATCTGTAGTAGGAGGTGTATATTGAGGGGGTAGTTCTTCTGAGGGTGCAGAAGGTCCTTCTGCTTGAGCTAACATTTCCCTCGCGTTTCTGTACGGGCCTGAATATTCGTCATCTTCTTTCTTATGAAACATTACAGGTTTTTCTTTTGCTTCTTTCTCTTTTTCCATTTCCTTCTGTTCTTTTTCTGCTTCCTGTCTCTTTTTTTCCTCTCTCTCCTGTCTTGCCCTCCTTTCACCTTCCTCTCGCTGTCCTGCTATTTTTATCCAGACTTGTGTCTGTTCATAACCTTCTTTTCTCATCTTATTATTTTTCTGTTTGCATTTGTTTCTTATTTTTTGTTGCAGTTCTCTAATGCCTGCTGTGGACAACTTCCCATTAAAGTTATATTGTTTTATTCAGTAACATAGGGGTTCTATTGCTGAGGAATCTTCCTTTTCAATAACTTTCCAGTCTTTGCACGAAAAATCTTCTAAAAGCTTCTGTTTTGCTTTACTTTGCCCCTTTCCCATTTTTAGGACTAAATTTGGACTCAGTGGTTTTTAATACCTAGTGTATTCTAACACTGAGTTTCTCTTTCAACAGGATGGTGATAAATAACCTTTTGTGGTAAAACTCACTTCTACCTTTTTGAAGAACAAAGAACTTCCCTTGAGTTCTTTTTAAACAGAGAGGAACCCTTGCCCTTTTACTTAGAGGAACCCTTGCCCTCTTACTTAAAGAACTTCCCTTGAGTTCTTTTTGAAACGGAGAGGAACCCTTTCCCTCTTACTTAAGACTTCACTGTGTCTTAAGGCTCACTGGCCACGTTTCTCTTTTACCTAATAGTGCCTAGGATTGTTAGGATTTATTTTCTTAACTCTGTTTTGAATTCTTCACACTCATACCCTTACTTTAGTCACATGCATTCCTTTTTAAAATAAAAGTTTTACTCACAGTTCTCTGAGTCCTTGGACTTTCCGTCAACCTTCGGATCCCAACTTGTAAGGAAGGGACCAGTCCCGAAAAGGGTCTTAATGCTGTGGCCACAGACTTGCCTGGATCTTTACTCACACGCTGGGATCGTCAGGTATCTTGGAATCCGGCTTTCGAAGGACCAAATAAATGTCAGGTTTAACCCAACAGATGTACAAAACCTATATACAAAAAAGACAGAGAGAACGTGATATTTGATTTACTTGCAAGGAGTAATATCCATAGTCTACCCTAAGGCAGTCTGCTGGATACTCTGAAATATTCTTATGCTCCTTGTCTATTTATTGTGTTCGGAAGGCCCTAATTTACATAAGGTCTCCTCTGCTAAGGGAAGGGGAGTAACAAAACAAACAGTTGAGACCTGTTTATACGATAACATGTTATCCATAGCAAACAAAAACTAGGTGGGCCTGCGGTCAGAGAGGTCCCTTATCTCGCCGCAGATAAGCTTTCATCCTGTTTCCTCCTTCTTTAAACACAAACAAGAAAGGCACATTGTGTACAAAGAAGATAATGCAACAGTAGAATAAAATATTTACAGTTTAAATCCATCACCTGCCCATTTTTTTACCTAATGTGTTTGCCTACCCCTGCCTTAACCCTTACCCTAAACCCTTCCTCTAAACCCTTACCCTAAACCAAAGGTGTCAAACAGGCGTCCCGCAGGCCGGATCAGGTCCGCCAAGGGATTGAATCCCGAGACAACACTCAGAGAAGCGCAAGAGAAAAACGAGCTGCAGGTTGAAATATGTCAACTTGATGTTGCCAAAGAAAGGTGCCTCGAACAAAGACACTGTACTTGTATCTCTCTCTTTCTCTTTCTCTCTCTCTCTCTCTCTCTCTCTTTGTCTCTCTCTCTTTCTTTTCCACCCGTTTTCTCCTACTCTGTCTCTGTCTCTTTCACTCTGTGTCTCTTTCTCTTCCTTTGTTGCTATTTATTTCTCTCTCTCTCTCTCTCTCTCTCGCTCTCGCTCTCACTCTCTCTTTATTTCGCTCTCTCTTTCGCTCTCTCTTTCTTTCGCTCTCTCGCTCTCTCTTTCTTTCGCTCTCTCGCTCTCTCTTTGTTTTGCTCTCTCGCTCTCTCGCTCTCTCTTTGTTTCGCTCTCTTTCTTTCGCTCTCTCTCTCTCTTTCGTTCGCTCTCTCGCTCTCTCGCTCTCTCTTTCTTTTGCTCTTTCTTTCTTCATACCCTTCGCTCTTTCTTTTTTTCGCTCTTTCTTTCTTCATACCCTTCGCTCTTTCTTTCTTTCGCTCTTTCTTTCTTCATACCCTTTGCTCTTTCTTTCTTTCGCTCTTTCTTTCTTCATACCCTTCGCTCTTTCTTTATTTCGCTCTTTCTTTCTTCATGCCCTTCGAGCTTTCTTTCTTTTGCTCTTTCTTTCTTCATACCCTTTGCGCTTTCTTTCTTTCACTCTTTATTTCTTCATACCCTTCGCGCTTTCTTTCACTCTTTCTTTCTTCATACCCTTCGCGCTTTCTTTCTTTCGCTCTTTCTTTTTTCATACCGTTCGCACTTTCTTTCTTTCTCTCTGTCTTTCTTCATACCCCTTCGCGTTTTCTTTCTTTCTCTCTTTTTCTCTTCATACCCTTTGCGCTTTCTTTTCTCTTTCTCTCATGACTTTTTATCTTTTGTTTCTCACGCTCTCTCCTTTTCCCTCCCTCTTTCTCTTATTTCTTTATCTCTCTTTTTCTTTCACTTTAATTTACTAATATAGCCGCCGACAGAATGTTTGTTCTATCGATTGGCCCCCGAGTTAAAATGTGTTTGACACCCCTGCTGTAAACCCTAACCCTTACCCTAAACCCTAACCCTTTAATCCCATTACCCCCAACCTTTACTCTTATTCCTTAACTGTTAACTTTAACTCCTAAGCCCTAACCCGGTAACCTTAACTCCCCATGACCACATTTTATAATTGCAGTTACTCAAAACTATAAGAACTTTGCAACTGACCTTTTGGCCCATGTTTAGCTACCGTTATTGTTTCCCTTCTTCTATCCGCTTTTTTGCAGTTTTGCTCAACATGTGGACACTCATATGACTTTGTCCCCGCTGCCACGGCAACCACCTGAATAATTCATGAAAACCCTCAATGATTAAAGGCCTTTGGGTGTCCTCACATCACGAGACATGACCGTATGTTAGTCATGCCGGTCAACCGGGTTACGAAATATGAAGTCAGGCGTACGTCATCCAGGCCACCAAAAAGAGGAACTTCCAAAGAAACGTATACAATTCCATCCATCTATTATCCGTACCGCTTATCCTCAGTAGGGTCGCGGGGGTGCTGGAGCCCATCCCAGCCATCTCCGGGCAGTAGGCAGGGGACACCCTGAACTGGTTGCCAGCCAATCGCAGGGCACATAGGGACAGACAATTCGCTCTCTCATTCACACTTAGGGACAATTTTGACCGACCAATTAACCTGACATGCATGTTTTTGGAATCTGGGAGGAAACCGGAGTGCCCGGAGGAAACCCACGCAAGCACGGGGAGAACATGCAAACTCCGCACAGGAAGGTTGGTAGCTGGATTTGAACCCATGACCTCAGAACTGTGTCGCACACGCGCTAACCACCGCACCACCGAACTGCCCACGTATACAATTATAGACAGAAAATGGGATAGTGTACCAAAACAAAACAATGAAGTTTGCTTGGATTTTGGGGTTTTAAAGATATCAAAGCCACACTGTCATGATTACTGATGTGACTCAGCTGTGCCCGCTCCTCGGACTCTGATTGGCTCCCGATCAGTACTTGTACCCCTTTTGTCAGTCCGTCTGCAAACCTCAGTTAACACTCAGCAAGCCTTTTTCGACCCTGACTCCCATCTGTCCCATTTTCTGCTCCCGTCTGTTCCCCGGTTTTGATCCTGACCACGTCTACTCTCCCGTCCCGGCTTTCGACCTCTTTTTGTCCCCAACCACGCCTTCTCTCCTGTTCTGGCTCACGACTCGCTTCCGACCCCGACAACGTTTTTGCTCACCTATACCAGCTACTGACCCGTTTTTCCGTCCTTGACTCCGCCATCGCTCGCCACGGGAGATCCTAGTATCAGAGTGACCTGCCTCCCATGTCTAGCAATCACCGGATCCTGGGCGCAACCTTTTCTCTTTCTTCCAATAAAACTTGTGGGTCCTGTCTCCGTTCTGGTTCTGACAAACGCAGGCTCAACACACCTCCCTGCTATATAATGTTGAAACACTAACAACATCCGAATGAGCAAAACATGAAAGGAGGAAAAATCAGGGTAAAACATGAAAGTAAGACAACACAATATCGGTGTATCAACAAACTCTTATGGAAAACAACATAAAAGGAAGCTGACGTAACATGTACCAAATAGTTCTAACAGGACAAAACATAGAAGTAAGATGATGCATGAAGATTCCCCACATGTGGGCAGAAAATGAGTCTCATGATGAAGACCATAAAATATAACGCAGGGACATTCACTACCTGTAACCTAACAAGACAAGAAAGTAAAACGACACGGACAGATTGGCCATGAGTGGACAGAAAACCAAACGCCATGACAACATGACCACGAAATATAACACATGGACCCTAACTACCTGTTACTTAACAAAACATGAAAGGCATGAAAACAACCAACTCGACAAAAACAATGAAGAAAGACAACACAGGATATGCTGAAACACAAACCAGCGCTATCTGAACAAAACATGAAATAGAGATAAGATGGTATGGTGCACAGGTGTCAAACAGGCGGCCTGCGGGCCAGAACAGGCCAGCTAAGGGATTGAATCCGGCCCGTGAGACAACACTCAGAGAAGCGCAAGAGAAAAACAAGCTGCAGGTTGAAATATGTCCACTTGTTGTTTGTTGCCAAAGCCAGGTGCCTCGAACAAAGACACTGTACTTGTATTTCTCTCTCTCTCTCTCTCTCTCTCTCTCTCTCTCTCTCTCTCTCTCTCTCTCTCTCTCTCTCTCTCTCTCTCTTTCGTTTCCACCCCTTTCTCCCACTCTGTCTTTTTCTCTCTATGTGTCTCTCTTTTTCTCTTCCTTTGTTGCTCTTTGTCTCTTTCTCTCTCTGTGTCTTTTAACCTCTTTTTGCTCTAACTTCCTTTTTTTCTTTTCTCTCTTTTCTCCTTCTCTCTTCATACCCTTCACGCTTTCTTTTCTCTTTTCTTTCTTATGTCTTTCTATTTTTCTTTGGATTTCTTTCTTCCTCTCCCTTTCTTTTCCCCCTCTCTCACGACTTTTTATCTTTTGTTTCTCACGCTCTCACGCTCTCTCCCTCTCTCTCTTTTTCTTTCTTTGTCCCGCCCTCTGTCCTTTTCCCTCCCTCTTTCTCTTATTTCTTTATCTCTCTTTTTCTTTCTCTTTTATCTACTAGTCCGGCCCCCGACAGAATGTTTGTTCTATCGTGTGGCCCCTGAGTTAAAATCAGTTTGACACCCCTGGTATAGTGTATGTTGTGATACTAACTAGTTTTAACAGAACAAAACATGTATGAAAGAAAGCACAAAAACATTTCTATACATGGACAGAACAACAACGAAAGTGCCATTAAGGTGAGAATATGAAATATAATACAGACCTTAATTCCCTGTAACTTAACCAAACTTGAAAGAGACAGCGCAGGATATGTTCGAGCACTAACCCTTACTTAACAAAACATGAAAGGTACTACAGAATATGTTGGGAATCTAACTCGAAGACCACGCAGGATGCGTGAGGCAGGGTTGGGTAGGGTTACTTTAACTAGATTACTTTCAATTACTTTTGGATTACTCCAATACCAAATATGCTAATAAAAAACTAAATATGAATCAAATGACTAAATTTTGTGCAGGCTTGGGAACGGCAAAAATGATGTTGGCAAGCTGTTTGGATTTATTTTCATTTTGTTTCTGTCGCATTTGATGTTAGTTTTGCCGGAGATCAAAAAGATCAAAGCCAGCAGAGAAAGCTTACCACGTGTTGTGAGTCACAATTTTATTCATATTTAGTTTATTTTGTCTTTTATTAGCATTATTGGTATTGGAGTAATCCAAAAGTCATTGAAAGTAATTTAGTTAAAGTAATCCTACCCAACCCTGGCGTGAGGACACTGAACAAAACATGAAAGGCAGTCCAGCGCAGTAAAAGAAACTGTAATTTACTCCCCGCATAACATAATGAGGTAGTGCACAGATCGACACTTGGTGGTGCAAAAGCTCATGCATTTCTGACCTCAAAAATGTCTCCTTTCAAAAAGTTTTCTTTGTGTTTATTCTAACTTCAGTCCCTCACTTAACCCAGGGACCTTTTTCCTTTTTTGTGCCGCCACACAATCAAACCGCGATAACTCCGTACGCTGACAAGGCACGCGCCCCTTTGTTCGGACGACCCAGAATGCATTGGGGCCCCGGGCGAAGATCCAAAAGGGATCAAGGGGATGCCACCAGCTGCCTGTCTAGACTTCCTGGCAGCGAATTTTGGGAAGTTAATGCAGCTGTAGCGCCACCATTATGTGATAATAATTTGTTGGATAGCAGGAAAAACATGTCTGTAATTGTCATGATTACTGATGTGAAGCACCTGTGCCCGCTCCTTTGGCGCCAAGTACCTCGGACTCTGATTGGCTCCCTGTTCCTATTTAAACCCACTCCTTTCTGTCACCTGTGGTCAGTCTGTCTGTGAACCTCAGTGTACTCTAGGCAAGCTTTTTCGACCGACTCCCACCTGTTTTCCGACCCATTTTTTGATCCTGACCACGTCTACTCTCCTTTCCTGGCTTACGACTCGCTTACGACCCCGACCACGTTTTTGCTCTCCTGTCCCGGCTACTGACCCGTTTTCCGTTCCCGACACCGCCATCGCTGGCCCAGAAGTCCCACTTCCGCGTTCAGAGCAACCTGCTTCCTGCGTCCTGATCGTGGGTGCAACCCTTTCTCTTTCTTCTAATAAAACTGAGAAACGCTACGCAATGGGTCCTGTTTCCGTTTTGGTCCTGACAGTAATGTTTTTAGTAAAACCATCATGAATAACTGGCAAAACAGTAGATTTACATATAAAAACACATTTTTTTTTAATATATTTATTGTACAGAATCAATAATCATTCGGACTGATACGTAACATTTTTATACAAAATAAAAGCTGAAAAAAAAAAAGGGGCAACAAAGGACAAACCCCGCCCACGTGGTCCGTCATGATTGGTTCTTGTCGGGGCAAGGCCTGGATTAGAACCATCGAAAAAAATAGAACGATTGCTACATACAATCGATTATTTGATTTGCAAGATGCCGGCTAATCCCCAAAAAAAAAAAAAAGGAATGGACTCATTTAGCTTGTAAAATGATTCAAATTGTACATTTGATACAATATAGAACAAGGAAACGTTTTGGTGCAGGGGAAAAAAATCATAACGTTGAAAAATTCTGTACCATTGATGGCTATAGTTACATTACCATTTCCCGTTAAGTGCCATTGACAGGTATAGACGTCAAGTTTCTGTTTTCCATTGAGCGCATTTGACTGCTATAGACGTCAAATTCCAGTTTTCTGTTTGTGCCATTGACTTGTATAGACATTCAATTTCTATCATTTGTTTAATGCCATTGACCGATTTTGACGTCAAATTTCAGTTTTCCAGTTGGTGCCATTGACAGATATAGACGTCAAGTTTCTGTTTTCCATTGAGCGCCTTTGACTGCTATAGACGTCAAATTCCAGTTTTCGTTTCGTGCCATTGACTGCTATATAAATCAATTTTCTATCTTTTGTTTAATGCCATTGACCGATTTTGACGTCAAATTTCAGTTTTCCAGTTGGTGCCATTGACAGCTATAGACGTCAAGTTTCTGTTTTCCACTGAGCGCCTTTGACTGCTATGGACGTCAAATCCCAGTTTTCTGTTTAGTGCTATTGACTGCTAAAGACATTCGATTTCTATCTTTTGTTTAACGCCATTGAGAGCTATCAACATCAAATTTCAATTTTCCAGTTAGTGCGATTGACAGCTACAGACGTCAAGTTTCTGTTTTCCATTGAGTGCCTTTGACTGCGATGGATGTCAAATTCTAGTTTTCGTTTAGTGCCATTGACTGCTATAGAAATTAATTTTCTATCTTTTGTTTAATGCCATTGACAGCTATCCACATCAAACTTCAATTTTCCAGTTAGTGCCACTGACGGCTATAGACATCAATTTCCAGTTTTCTGTTTTGTGCCATTGGCCGCAATAGACATTCAATTTCTATCTTTTGTTAAGTGCCATTGACATCTATCAACGTCAAATTTCAATTTTCCAGTTAGTGCCATTGACAGCTAAAGATGTTGAATCTCCATTTTCTGTTTAGTGTCATTGACAGCTATCAACGTCAAAATTTTGTTTTCGATTTTGGGCCATTGACTGCTATAGACATTCAATTTCTATCTTTTGTTTAGTGCCATTGACAGGTATAGACATCATATTCATATTTCCCGTTTAGTGACGCTGACAGCAATAGACGTCAAATTCCAGTTTTCCGTTCAGTGCCGTTGACGGCTATAGACGCCGAATCTCCATTTTGCATTTAATGCCTTTGATGGCTATAGACGTCAAATTCCAATTTGCTGTTTAGTGCCAATGACGGCTATAGACGTCGATTCTCCTTTTTTGTGTGTGCTGACGTTAAACAAGCTAAGTGCATTACAGAGCATCCCCTACATGGCAATTTCCGGGGAGGGAGGAGTTATAAGGAATAAGCCACGCCCCCACACAGAGTCCCACCCCCTGTTGACAATTTTGGTAGATTTCTGCTGTTTTGGAGTCGTGTCGTGATCATTTTGATAATAACGGGGCGGGGATTATTCAAAAAGGAGGAGGGTATAAAGACAATAAGCCACGCCCCCCAGACAGAGTCCCGCCCCCCCTGTTGACAAGTTTTGTGGAGATGTCCGTTTCGGGTGGTTTGGAGTATTGTCGGAATTCTTACGATAATGACTTTACAACGGAGATGAGGAGGGTTTTTGTAGCGTAGGGGGCGGGGCTATCAGGAATAAGCCACGCCTCCAGCCAGAGTCCCGCCCCAGGTCGACATATTTTGTGGATAATCGATGTCCGTCTCTTCTTGATCCGGAGTAGTTTCAGGATAATTCTGCTGAGGTTCGGGGCAGGCTTCTTTGCGAACATTTTCAAGAGAAGATCCGCAGGAAGGAGGCCACCAGAACCGAGGACAAGGCGACCGAAGAGGCGGCAGCGTGGAGCGACCCGCTGCCCCCGGTGGCGGCAGAGGGAGTCACGGAGGAGTCGCTGTAGGCATCGGTAGCCATGGTGGGCGTAGACCCGTTCATTGTGTAGTTCATCATCGTCGGGGTGGCCATCGTGGTGCTTTGAGAGACCACCTGGAGAGAGCGCGAAGATGTTACATAGACAGCGACCGGATGATGAAGGTGCTGTATCTGAGTCATGGTAACCATGGGAACCAGATTCAAAAATTATTTTATTGTGTTTTCGTTTTGTTCTTCTTGTTCATTAAAAAACTGAATAAATAGTATTGAGGTTTAGTAACAATACATGCTGCCATTATTTATCAAGTACATATCTTTCATCTTTTCAACCAGCTCGGTGGCCGTGGGGGTATGGCGCCCGCCCCGAGTCTGTGGTTCAAGCCTCGGCCGAGTCATACCTAAGACTTATACATTGGTACCCGTTGCCTCCCTGCTTGGCGTCAGCATTAGGGGTTGGAATTAGGTGGTTTGGTCACCTAATGACTCCCAACACATCAGTTGGGTTGAACGAGGGGGCTGGGAATCCCCTCCTCTAAATCAATCTCCCAAAAAAAAGAGTCAGAAATGACTCTAGCCACCTCCCACTAGGGGTATATGGCTGTGGTATATATATATATATATATATATATATATATATATATATATATATGGGCAGCACGGCGGCGCAGTGGTTAGCGCTTGTGCGGCACAGTTCATGTCATGGGAACCTGTTGTGGGTTCAAATCCAGCTCCAGACTTCCTGTGCGGAGTTTGTATGTTCTCCCCGTGCTTGCGTGGGTTTCCTCCGGGCACTCCGGTTTCCTCCCACGTTCCAAAAACATGCATTTCAGGTGAATTGGCCGGTCCAAATTGTCCCTAGGTGTGAATGACCGAATGAGTTGTCTGTCCCTGTGTGCCCTGCGATTGGCTGGCAACCAGTTCGGGGTGTCCCCTGCTTACTGCCCGGAGATGGCTGGGATGGGCTCCAGCCCCCCCGCGACCCTAATGAGGATAAGCGGTACGGCTAATGAGATGAGATATATATATATATCTTTCATAGTACACAAAATCAAATAATAAACCGTACGTGACTCCAAATCTTGGCAGACCCTACCTGTACCGATACTGGCTGCCAATATTTTGACATCTGAATTTGTATCAGTCCGATATCAATACTGCAGTTGTTAGAATTGCTCTAAATAAACGATTTGTATGAAACAATGTGTAAGAGAAAATGGACAAGTTGTCACGGTTGCCAAGGTGCCCAATTGGCTCCATCCGTGTAGCGCCAGCTGCGGCTCATTGACAGATTGGCTTTGCGTCTATTTAAGCTCAGTGCTCTCATTCTTTCTTTGTCAGTCCGTCATCGAACCTCTGCCCCGCAAGATGTGCGTTTTGACTCGGTCCTGTTTCCTATTGGTATTCCCTGTCCGGTATTGTTCCCGTTTATTTTTGTCCTGTTTAATATCGGTTTCCAGTTTCGGTCCCATCTATTTTTGTCCTGTTTATTATTCTCTAAAGTTTTTGTTCCCGTCTAGTTCGTCCTGTTTATTTTCGATATCCTGCTTCATTATCAATCCTGTCTGTCCCGTCCTGTCCGGTCTCGACCCCATCTGTCCGATATCTACTCGGGCATTTGGTATCGATCTCGTCGGCCTCTGGCTTCCTATCATTTCACGCCATGACTCCCCATTTCCCATAAAATAAAAGGATTGTGTGAGGAAAGTCACACGTTTGGGTCCTGATCCTGTTCTGGTTCCTGACACAAGTAGTAATACTGGAACTATAGCATTAATAGCTATTATAATTTAATAGCATTAAATCAATTTTATTATGTGTACTAAGTAAAATGTGTACGTTATTAGAAGCAAGTACTGCTACTGGTATCGGCTGCCAAGCTTTTTGCCAGGCTTGTAACTTCTAATCTGTGTTTTTTTATGTATTTTGTTGTGTGTACTATGAAAAATATGTACTTTATGAATACTGGCAGCGGGAATCGACAATGGTATCGGCTGGCAAGCCTTGAAGACCCATATGACTTATAACTACCCACCAGTGTTTTATTTAATCTATTCTAAAACGTACTATGAAAAAAATCTATAGACTTTAAAAATATCGGCAGCATGTATCGGCCGTAAAGCTTTGGAGACACATATAACTGCTGACTGCCAGTATTTTTCTCTTTTAATTCTTTTTTACTGTAAAAACGATGTAGTTAATAAATATCAAGTATCACTATTGGTATCGGCAGCCAAGCTTTGGAAACTCGTAGGGATAAGAAATTATCACTCGAAACCAAATAAACTCAAATAAACTTACCGAAAGATGCGTCTTAACGATTATGAGTGAGAGGCATCCATTTTTATATATTTGTATGTATTCGCACAAATTCAAAAACGATTACCTCGCTAGCTAGCGGGCACGTGTCATGTTTCCTTTAGCTGCTAAAGTAACTTTAGACGATATCGCCACAATGGCACAGGGCAAGTGTCACACGGGATCCGATTCATGGAGTTTCGGGTGTAAGGGCGGACAAGCAAAAAGACCCAAAAAATAAAATTCAATTTAATAAATGGTTCAAATTTACTTCTTTCACTATCAGGAAATCCATATATGGTGAGTCTGGTTTTGGTCAACAAAGGACGTCATCTAATTTTGTTTCCTCTCTTATTTTTAACTTAAATTCTATTCAAGACTTTGTTATGTTACATGTTTATGATAAAATATATCAATATTCATAGTTCAACAACTTTACAATAAAAAATAAAAATAAAAAAATACAATCTTACCTGGGTCGACAAACAAATGGCGAAGATAATCACTCCCAGTTGGACCAATGTCATTTTGCACATGTTAGGCTTTAAATATATTGTTTATATTTGTTTAATTGATATATTTTTCTCTTTTCTCTGGTCGATGCTGAAGCGTCCTATGGTGTCAGCTGCTTCCCGGCTACCATTTTATAATACTGGCAAAGTGGGCGGGGTTTGGTGACGTCATCGTTCCACACAATAGGCTCGGAGACAATTGGGGAGTAAGATAGGACTTGTTTACTTTTCATTGTGATAATTATTATCTTTGTTTTTTTTTACATATTTGAGGGACACCACATCGCCATGGTAACGATGATTATTAGGGAAATAAAGAAATAAAAGGTGGGAGGATGGATGGAGGGACTAATATGATAACAAGCAAACAGTTGAACCAAAAAAGAAAGGGAGACCAATTCATAAAATGAAAATAACTTTGCTGTGAAGTTACTACCATATATTGTATTTTAAAACACGATACCACATTTGACAATTACTTTTGAATATTATTCTCCTAAACATGATGGATCAGTGGAAGCGGGCTATTTAAAGAACGGCAACACTGACATCTAGCGGCCAAAACTGACACCTGCACACAAACGTACTCCACACCAGGTTTCGAAGTTACGAACCGTCACCTGACCAAATAATATTTTAACTTCTGTGTTGAATTTTGCTCTTAAGTAAGCAATTAAAGTACAATTATAGAACTGGTTTACATTACAAAAAATAATAAAAACATATTTAAGGATTAAAATAAACACATGAATGAAATAAAAAGAAAAAACGAGCATAAAAAACCGTGTTTCTCAACATTTTAACATTTTTTTTATAAAGTCAAGTTAGAAAGATGCCAAAATTTACAATAGTATTTTGCGTTATTTTCATTTATTGCTTTAGTTTCACAGTATTTTACTTTTTTTCTCATTAAAAAATATAAACAAATACTTGATCAATATAACATTTTTTACACATTTTTGAATCCTGTTTATATTGTAGACTTACTTAAAATAATACATCAAATGTGCTAGCTAGAAAACTGATTCATGCTTTCTTTTTATTAAATTCATTTTCAAATATTGAATTATCCTAAAACATAAACCAGCAAACAAATAAATAAATGTGTCAGACACCAAATATGTCGGGACACCGGGGGGGAGTGGCTGGAGACTGCCCATCAGCTGCGTTCATTATTCCAGTACAAGTGACCGAGACGATCCGGATTAGAGCCGAGAATGGGCAAGACGAGATTGCGAATTTTAAATTGAATTGAATTATCATTAATATCAATGCATTGTCCATTGTTTTTGGAGCAGACAGCACACAGCAAATGCGATCACAAGGGCGAGTAAGGGAGGGGTTTGTGTGTTGGGTGGGCGTGACCTTGTGTGCGACTGTGATAGGCAGGTGTATGCTGTCAGTCAAACAGGCGTGTGCACAATGTGTTCAACCAAAACAAACTGGAAAGTATGGCGGCAGCTCGTAGCTTTAGCTGCTCGTTACATTGAAAAGAAATTCATCAATTAAATCGGACTCTGAAGAAAGTCACAGAGAAAGAAATGGTGAGCATCAGGGGGTGCTTCGTGGATTGTTATCAGGTCCTGGAAGCAACTGAGGCGGCGTTGGGAGAGGCAATAGGCAATAGCGAGACTCCAGATCTGTTGTAGGTTAGGCTAATTGAGTTTTCCCCTGCCCTTATGTAGGTTTTAGTTTAGGGAATGGTGTAAGAATAGTATGAAGTATTTAAAGCCCTTTGAGACTTTTTTTTGATAAAGGACTACACATAATCATGACTTGACTTAACTTAAGCCAACCTTGCAAAGCCTGTATCTCACCAGCGCCAGATCCGTTACCCATGAAACGGATGACATGGACCTTCAACTCATGGGGAACCGCTACATTGAGGATGGTTGTATTTTAATCATCGTAGAGACCTGGCTCAATCCGAGGTTACCCGATGCTAGGGAGCATCTAGCCAGCCGCTCTCTAAATTGCTTTCTTATTTCCTCAATCTTCTTACTTACTTAGATTTCATTATGCTTTTATATTATGACGATAAAGACAGTTTAATCAAAGAAAATCCGTGTTCTGTGTTTTTATTCGTAGTTGTTATTTTGTTACAGTCGCAAACTCTCAGTCGGTAAGCATGTCATCTTGTGGTAAGTGTGCCCCCTGGAGGCTTTTATGAAAGTGAGGCTTTGCCGAAGTCCACGTTGCCCCCCATTGGCCACCCGGTGGTACTGCTCCTCCCCACAATAGTCTGTTACTGTTCCAGCTGAGGACAAACTCCACAAGATGTTCCAGATCCTCCAAATTAAGAACGTAAACTCACCACGATCACATATCAACGGACATTCTCTAACTGGATCCAGATGTTCCAAGACTGAAACCTTACCCCCCTCTTGGACAGCCCCACGTCCTCTGTCATTTGTGTAATTGGACGGTTGAGGAAACAGTGCTCGGCGGCGTCGTTCCTCCCCCTCCTTAGTCATTCCCTGCAGAGGCACCAGATGTGCGCTGTTATGGAGAAAGAGGGACCCTTTTTGTAAGGCATCAGATAAGCCCCCCCCTCCTTGTTCCCAAAGCAGGGCCGGATCGGGTGTCATCAGCGGGACGACGTGGAGGGCGAAACCCAAAACCCTGCAGGCCGGCTCGGGTTTCTGTTTACACGAGGACGCCGCCTGCTTGGATTCCTCCAACCAGAGCCGACTGGGAAAGTCGCTGTTTTTTGAGTACGTGTTCGAAATCCGAATCTGATGTTTACATTTTTATTGAACCCGACTTGAATCGGGTCGGTTTGAACATGGGAAGGACGGGTCCATACTCTTGGGGAGGCGGTGTCCATTTTGGTTCTTCGGCATCAGGCGGAACAGACCCCCAGGCCTTGTCTGGGACTTTCAAACTCTGGACTGAAAATATACAGTCTCTGAGTAGTTGAGGTTGAGCAGAACTTTTTCATAGGTGTCATGACCCGGCTCCAGTCTTCCTGTTAGTGTAATTGTCAGAATGAAGGCCACTCATAAAATGTTTATTTGAATAAACAGTAGCGACTAGCGGCGAGCAATAACCTGCAGTCAAATGGCTTATATGAGTGGCTAGAGAGAGAAACTGTTGGAAAAGTTGTGCCAGGTGCCTGAATCACGGAGACGTTTGCTTGCATGACCGGCGGTGTAAAGCAAGTGACATGGAAGGACGAAGGAGGAGCAGCTAACAATTACAGTATTGGTTAGCAGTGAGCCCTATTCTGCAACCAAGTGGCTAGAGAAGGACACAGTGGGAAAAAAGTCAAAGATGCTTTATTCATAGAACCTAGCAAAGTTCACTCGAATTACAAATTGTGAAAGGCAAGTGACACCGAAGGACAAAGCAAGAGCAGCTAACAATTACATTAGAGGTAGGCGGCAAGCCATATCCTGTAACCAAGAGGCTAAGATGAGATGAGTGGCTAGAGAAGGACACAGTGGGAAAAAAGTCATAGATGCCTAACTCAATGAATTCAGCGACATTTACTTGCATGAACAGTTGTGAAAGGCAAATGACACTGAAGGACAGAGCAAGAGCAGCTAACAATTACGATAGAGGTTAGCAGAAAGTCATGTTCTTCAACTAAGTGGCTTAGATGAGTGGCTCGAGAAGGACACAGGGAAAAAAAGTCAAAGATGCTTGATTCACAGAACTTATAGATGTTCACTTGCATGACGAGTAGTGAAAGGCAAATGACACTCAAGGATGAAACAAGAGCAGCTAACAATCACATTAGAGGTAGGCGGTAGGCCATATTCTGTAACCAAGAGGCTAAGATGAGTGGCTAGAGAAGGACATAGTGGGACAAAAGGTCATTGATCCCTTACTCAATGAAATAAGCAACATTTACTTGCATGACCAGTTGTGAAAGGCAAATGACACTGAACGACAGAGCAAGAGCAGCTAACAATTACAACAGAGGTAGGCGGCAAGCCATATTCTGTTACCAAGTGGCTAAGATGAGTGGCTAGAGAAGGACACAGTGGGGAAAAAAGTCAAAGATGCCTGGTTCACAGGACTTATAGATGTTCACTCGCATGACCAGTAGTGAAAGGCAAATGACACTCAAGGATGAAGCAAGAGCAGCAAACAGGTGGTAGGCCATATTCTGTAACCAAGAGGCTAAGATGAGTGGCTAGAGAAGGACACAGTGGGAAAAAAGGTCATTGATCCCTTACTCAATGAACTAAGGAACATCTACCTGCATGACCAGTTGTGAAAGGCAAATGACACTGAAGGACAGAGCAAGAGCAGCTAACAATTACAATAGGGGGTAGCGGAAAGCCATATTCTTCAACTAAGTGGCTTGGATGAGTGGCTAGAGAAGGAGACAGTGGGAAAAAAGTCATTGATCCCTTGCTCGATTAACTAAGCGACATTTACTTGTATGACCAGTTGTGAAAAGCAAATGACACTGAAGGACAGAGCAAGAGCAGCTAACAATTACAATAGGGGGTAGCGGAAAGCCATATTCTTCAACTAAGTGGCTGAGATGAGTGGCTAGAGAAGGACACAGTGGAAAAAAAAGTCAAAGATGCTTGATTCACTCAACTTAACAACGATAATCATTCCAAATAAGGGTTATATAGACTCACTCAAACTCGAAAATCACAACTACCTGATTTCTTTTCAGACCAGGTCCGCCGACACCTCCGCTGTCCTCGGGGCGAGAACAATAACACAGTGCAGGTGTGGAGAAACATGAGGCGCATGTGGGCGCTCTCCAGCCACTCCCCCCCAGGTCGGGGTAAAACGGTGTTCCACATCCTGACATAATGTGCTTCACAATTAATGTCCATTTAAAAAAAACACAGACAGTGTCCAGTAACCGGAATAAGTGAAATGGACCCCCCCCCCCCCTCTGCAAACCCTATTTCTAAAATAAGCAGGTAAAAATAATTCCCCTTCAAAGCAACACAAGACGATCCACTCTCATGTTTATATTACCGAACGCAACCGGATCGTCCCCATCCCTGGGAAACACGATATGTTCCCGGTCTGGTCTTCACCCCTTACGGAAAAAGCCGGCTGTCGACGTGTCTTTTGTATATCTAACCCACGTAAAACACAGAAAACCGAAACTTTACTCGGTTTTGATCTTTCCTTGACCTTATAGACATTTCACGCGTTTCGAACTGGATCAAAAGGATGCCGAGTGGGGTAAAAAAAATCCGCCCCACCCCTGCCCCTGTGCTCGCCCCCTCCCGCGGCCTTTTCATCCCGCTTCCTTATTTTAGGACGAGAGACAGTGTTTGGACTGTGTCCTCAGATAAAACACAGTCTTTGCATTCCTTATGAAATAGATCTGCTGAGATTTGTTGGGCAGGGGGGTGGGGGGGCGGAGGTGTTGGGTTACATCACATTCGAAACCCTCAAGGAGCAAGATTGGGCAGGGAGCAGGATGTTGGGCTTTCAAAATAAAAGCAGAGCGAAAGACATGGAAGCCAGTCTATTGTAAATACACTGTTATTATCGTTTTGTGATTTTCACTATTTATGACAAACAGGGTTGGGTAGGGTTACTTTAACTGGATTACTTTCAATTACTTTTGGATGACTCCAATACCAAAAATGCTAATAAAAGATGAAAGAAACTAAATATGAATAAAATGACTAAATGTTGTGCAGGCTTGGGGAGTAACCGAATACATGGAACGGCAAAAATGATGTAGGCAAGCTGTTTGGATTGATTTTCATTTTGTTTCTGTCGCATCTTATGTTAGTTTTGCCGGAGATCAAAGAGATCAAAGCCAGGAGAGAAAGCTTACCACCTGTTGTGAGTCATCTTTTTTTTCATATTTAGTTTATTTTGTCTTTTATTAGCATATTTGGTATTGGAGTCATCCAAAAGTAATTGAAAGTAATCCAGTTAAAGTAACCCTACACAACCCTGATGACAAAATAAGTGGGAAGAGGCGTTTAAATTATTATTTAATTTGTTTTTCTGTTGTAATTCTACAAATTAACAAATGGACATTTTCAAGAAGTTGTCATTTTAAAAGAATAAACAAACTGTCAGGACCAGAACGGAAACAGGACCCAATTGGGTACGTTTTATTAGAAGAGAGAGAGGGGGTTGCCAGTGATCGCTGGGCGCGGGAAACAGGTCGCTCTGAACGCGGAAGTGGGACTTCCATGGCGTGCGATGGCGGTGTCGGGAACGGAAAACTGGTCAGTAGCCGGGACAGGAGAGCAAAAACGGGGTCGGGGTCGGAAGCGAGTCTTAAGCCAGGAAAGGAGAGTAGACGTGATCGCGGACAAAAAGGTCGAGAGCAGGGACGGGATAGTAGATCAAAAACGAGTCGAAGCCGGGGGACGGACAGGAGCAAAAAATAGGTTGGAGTAAGGGTCGAAAAAAGGCTTGCCTAGTGTAAACTGAGGTTCGCAGACGGACTGACAACAGGTGATAGAAAGGAGTGGGTTTAAATAGGGACAGGGAGCCAATCAGAGTCCGAGGCACTTGGCGCCACATCAGTAATCATGACAGATACTGTTTTTCCTTTTATTCCTTTTTATAATTTTGTTATCCTTCTTTTCCATTTTTTCTATTTCCCCCCCCCATTTGCCTGTTTTCTTTCTTGTTTCCCTTTCAGCCTTTGTTCCCTCTATTTTTCTTTTTTACTTTTTTCATTTTTTTCTGAAAAATGGGGAAAACAAAGTGTCAAGAACCAGAACAGGATCAGGACCCAAATGCATGACGTTTCACACACAAGCCTTTTATTTTACAGGAAATGGATAGCCATGCACGTTAGGCAGCAGTCTGGCGTGGAATGATAGGAAGCCAGAGGCAGACGAGATCGATACCAATTGCCCGAGCAGATATCGGACAGATGGGATCGATACCGGACAGGACAGGACAGACAGGATTGATATAAAAACAGGATATCGAAAATAAACAGGACAAACTAGATTGGAACGAAACTGGAAACCAATATTAAACAACGGGACCGACAGGATTGATACCAAAACAGGATATCGAAATTGAACAGGACAAACTAGACAGGAACGAAACTGGACACCGATATTAAAAAGGACAAAATAAACGGGAACCATACCGGACAGGAAATACCAACAGGAAACTGGACCGAGTCAAAACCCACGTCTTGCAGTGCAGAGGTTCGTTGACAGACTGACAAAGGAAGAGTGAGAGCACTGAGCTTCAATAGACAGGAAGCCAATCCGTCAACGAGCCGTAGCTGGCGCCACACGAGCGGGACCAATTGGGTGCCATGGCAACCGTGACAAAAAGGAGAAAAAACAAGAAAAGACAAAGGAAAAAAAGAGGACAAAATAGGGATTTTTCTTTTATATTAAGGAAGAACGGGAGGAGTACAAAAGGAAACAAAAGAATAAAAAATGGCTGAGAGGAAAAAGCGAAGAAAAAAGAGGGAAAGATAAAAAAGGTAAAAAGGGGAAAGTAAAAAAGAGATAAGAATAAAAAGGAGGGAGAAGTAAAAAAGGAAAATGGGGGAGTCAAAAGGAAACAACTAAATCAAATGAGAACAATGGGAATAGGAGGGGGAAAGAGAAAAAAATGGGAAAATTAGAAAAATAAACTAAAAAAAACAAAGGGAAACAAAGTAACAACAAGGAAAAAAATAGATAATAACTGTTAAATGGGGGGAAAGGAAAAGGAGACTAAAGTATAAAAGGGCAAAGGAAAAATAGGAAGAAGGGGGGAAGGAAAACGTGTGAAAAAAGAGGAAAAAAGAAAAGGGGAAAGTATAAAAAAATGGAAAAAGAAAGGAAACAACAGAGTAAAAAAGACAACCAATATTTTTAAAAGGGGAATAATAATACTGATAACAATAGTATTACAACTTCTAAAAAGATAACACATGAACAAAGCGAAGTTGTAAAGCGCACTCCAAATAATCCACCACTCTTTTATTTTCAGTTCCTCCCCGGAAGTCCCACTCGCCCTCACTCCCACCACCTTGACTCCACCAAATCCCTGCGCGCAGCGCTGCTTTCACCAGTGGAGCCTCCAGCCCGGAGCGCGCACGCACGTCCCGCGGACTCTTCTCGCGAGGACTCCCCCTCCTCTCCTCCCCGGATCAGGATCTCCCTCCCCGGCAATGACAGCCGCTGTCACCGCCAGTGACAGCCATCGCTCGGGCTGACTCCTGCTTCGATCCGGATCGGATCCGACTTGGAGCGGGACTATGCCCGAGATGGAGAAAGGGAGACCTCCAGAAAGCAAACGCAGCAGGAAACCAGCGCACCCAGTCAAGAGGGAAATCAACCAGGAGATGAAGGTAAGAACTTTGATTTTTCGTCAATTCGTGCAGGACTTCCTCTTGTGGCACTTTAAAGTTTTTATATCGTCTTAAAATTGTACACAAAACAGGAACTTAAAGAACAGAGCAATAAAGTAACAAAAAAACAGTTTTCCCGCTGTGACAACTCAGTTCTAGAGATCCAGATGTGCGTCACTTGTTCCCTGCCGGATTTGAGAAGGGGCGGGGAGGTATTGGGGTGGTCGTATTATTACTTGAATATGACCCCGGGGAGGCCAAACATGACTTGGACATCACACATGTTCACTTTGAATCCAGAATCACAGTCTAAGGTCCGATTCCCTACCAAAAGAGTAAAAACTGGCATACAAGGAGTCGTAAAGTGAAATTGCTGTATGGAGGGGGATGAAAACCTTAAAGAAACTGTAATTGCATAAAAAATAGTATCCAGTACGGACTAATTATGTGTAAAAGAAGTGTGAAAATGTGTAAAAAAAAGCATTTTATTTCACTATGGTGTGATGTGATTTGAACCGGTCTAGAGGAGTAGCTGGTGGATGAAAAGGGGTGAGAGGAAGACAGATTCAAAGGATAACTCATTTTAATAATACTACTTGCAAGATTTTCAGTCGGCAGTTGTTTTTGTCCAGGCAAATTAGCGAGGGTATTTGCATGCCTTCTGTGTATTTCTTGATAATTGCAAACTTAATTTCCATGGTTAGCATATTTTGCTGCTTCATTTAGCATCTGGTCTTAGGACCCAGAACTAATGAATAGAGTCTGATAATGCAGTGCTGTATGACCAACAAGCAAATTCTTTACGGAGCACACAGGAATCTAAAGTAAATTAAGAAAGAGAGTAGTATTGTGGGAAGTAGTTTGGCCAGTGGCAGACAAGTATTTCATATGATGCCGAACAATTGCAGACAGGCATCTCAAGGATGTACCTTGTTATACTGATATTCGTCACTGTTGTCCTTTATTCCATGGGGAGGGGAACAATAAGTGCACCTTCTTCACATTTCTTTATCATCTTAAGCTTCGTTTCCATGGTTATTATGTTCTTACTTCTCCCTTTAGCATCACAGTATGGGAGGCATAGCGAATGAATACAATACAAAAAAATACAGTAAAAGCGACTTCAAACGTCTTCACGAAGCACACAAGATTGTGGACTGAATAGAAAAAAGGGAAAGGCATTGTGGGAGGTAGTTCAGCCAACAGCAGATCAGTCATTTTTACTCAATGTTGAAACCAGGGGAAAGTGTGGGTTCTTTTTTTAGAAAGCAATGTAATGGTAGATTTTGTGGCTGGGGAAAACAATTCTAGGTTCCAGCATAAACTTGTTTTCTATATGTTGATCAGAAATTTCTGATTTATGGTGCTGAAAAAAACCCAATGCAAGCTTTGGAAAAGACTAAAAACAATGCTAGCTTTTGACATAGAAACAAAGCTAGTGTCTGATGATGCTAGTTTTCAGCAGAAATAAGCATGCCATTTTTCGGCCAAACCAAGACATTTCCTCCCGCGCCGTATAGTGGGGTCGCCGTATCCCGGGGTCCTACTGTATTATAGACGCATTACAAGGAAAGCTTGCCACAGATTGTGTGCTTTGTTCGGGTTCGGACATCGGTTATTGGAGAGTGTCAGTAAGGGATATCCGAGGCTCCTCCGAGCCTGCTCTGGGAAAATCGAGAAGAAAAAAAAAATTCACGGAGGAGTGTACGATTCTGGCAGGAGGCTTTTTTTTCTTCTTATAAGTGTTTCAGACCGGAGTTTTGATATCCATGGGAGGTGTCGCGTTACGAGTTCTACTCGTTTGAATCAAAACAAGTGAAACGTTATCCCCCGATGGATGCGAAGCTCGGCCCGGTTGCCTCTCGTTTTTTGGAAGGCCGTTTTCGGATACGGAGTGTCGCTCTCACAAAGCAGATGTTTGTCTCGACGCCCGGAAAGAAACACAAACTACAGTGTGGGAAGGACGTCGGAGTTGGGCTGTAATGACACAGCACCGCGTCGTTTTACCTTCAGGGGTTCGACGGTCCCCCACCCGGGAATTCAACCGATTTTTTTACTGTTCTTTTTGGTAGCTTCTCCAAAAAGTTAGCCACTTTCACCAGCTCTGACCAACTCAAGGTATTAGGTCTTTTCAGCCGCTCCAGGTGTACCCAGCTCAAAAGTTTTAGGTCTTGTCGTTGGCTGAAATTCCTCCTAAGACCCAATATTTTAGAAAATGATTCATTTACAGGTATCAGAGAGTGTACAGAAACAGAACAGTGAAGTTAATTGGGTTATTCAAAACACAAAGACATCAAAACTAGATCGGAATGAACAAAACATAAAAGTGAGAAGATGCGACATATCCAAAACCACAAACTAGCTTTCACTGGACAAAACATGAAAAGAGAAGGGCACACCAACATGTACAAGCAGAACAAAATAAAAAAGGAGTCAGTGCAATATATGCTGGAATACCCACTAGTTCTAACAGAACAAAACATGAAAGGACAACAAAGGAACGATTTACGGAAAAGGAATGTGTTTCAGAGAGTGTACGGAAACGGAACAATGAAATTAGCTGGGTTATTCAAAACACAAAGACATGAAAACTAGATTGGAATGAACAAAACATGAAAGTGAGAAGATGCGACATATCTAAAACCACAAACTAGCTTTCACTGGACAAAACATGAAAGAGAAGGACCCGATAAGTAGGATAACAACTTGTACCAGCAAAACAACATATGAAAGGAGTCAGTGTAATATGCTGGAATACCCACTAGTTCTAACAGAACAAAACAAGAAAGGACAACAATAGACCGATTTACGTAAAAGGAATGTGTTTCAGAGAGTGTACGGAAACGGAACAATGAAGTTAACTCGGTTATTCAAAACACAAAGACATCAAAACTAGATCGGAATGAACAAAACACAAAAGTGAGAAAATGCGACATATCTAAAACCACAAACTAGCTTTCACTGGACAAAACATGAAAAGAGAAGGGCACACCAACATGTACAAGCAGAGCAAAATAAGAAAGGAGCCAGTGTAATATATGCTGAAATACCCACTAGTTCTAACAGAACAAAACATGAAAGGACAACAAAGGAACGATTTACGGAAAAAGAATGTGTTTCGGAGAGTGCACGGAAACAGAACAATGAAGTTAACTGGGTTATTCAAAACACAAAGACTTCAAAACTAGATCGGAATGAACAAAACATAAAAGTGAGAAAATGCGACATATCTAAATCCACAAACTAGCTCACACTGAACAAAACATGAAAAGAGAAGGGCACACCAACATGTGCAACCAGAACAAAACAAGAAAGGATCCAGTGTAATATATGCTGGAATACCCACTAGTTGTAACAGAACAAAACATGAAAAGAAAACAAAGGAACGATTTACAGAAAAGGAATGTGTTTCAAAGAGTGCACGGAAACAGAACAATTGAGTTAACTGAGTTATTCAAAACAGAAAGACATCAAAACTACTCTGACAGAGCCTGAATTATGCATCCTTGCTACATCATGTTGAAACACTAATTAGATCTAAATAAACAAAACATAGAAGTGAGAAGACGCGACTTATCTAAGACCACAAATGCGCTCACACTGAACAAAACATGAAAAGAAAAGGGCACAATATAGATGGGAATATCAACTTGTACGAGCAGAACAAAATATGAAAGGAGCCAGTGCAATATATGTTGGAATACCCACTAGTTGTAACAGAACAGAACATGAAAAGACAACAATGGAACAATTTATGGAAAAGGAATGTGTTTTGGATAGTGTATGGAAACAGAACAATGAAGTTAACTAAGATCTTCAGAACCAAAAGACGTCAAAGCCTCAATACTCAAGCTCAACTATGCATCCCTGCTACATAATGTTAAAACACTTACTAAACTAAATTAACAAAATATGAAAGGGAAACGACGCAAGATATGTAGGACCACAAACTAACTAACTGAAAGAAACATGAAAGGGAAAAGGACGAATGCTATGTAGGACCACAAACTAATTAATTGAACAAAACATGAAAATGAAAAAGACGCAGAATACAGTATGTAGGAACACTAACTGAACAACACAGAAAAGAAATGAAATGTGATATATGTTGAAAAATGAGCCAGTGCTGAAAACACAGAGAACACTTACATGTAAATAGAACTATTATATTATGATCCTAAACCAACCAGCTCTAACTGAACAAAAATTGGAAGACACAAAAAACGATAGACCCTCCTACATGTGAATAAATCGTGTCATTACAAGAACTGGCTCTAAAAGTAAGAAAACAACGCAGGATATGTTGGGATATAAACAATTGAACACAGGGAACATACTCACACATAAACAATAACCAGCTCTAACGCAACAAAACATGAAAGTAGGTCGGCACAAGAAACATTCCTACAGGCGGACTGGGCAACAACGAGAGTGTCATAAATAACTAGCCAGAACTACACAAAAACAAGGAAGACAATGCAGGATAAGATGGAAAACTAACTCTAACTGAACAAAACATGAAAGGAGAGTTTTTCTTTTTTTTTTTTTAAACCTTTTTTTCTGAGGCGACGCCGCAATGTTGCAGATAACTTTTTTGTTTCTAATATAAACAGTCGCTTACGGGGTCCCATAACGAAAACAAGTCTCCTCTTGAAGAGGTCCAGTTTTTCGCCAAAACAGAAACCGATACGGTCCCTGAGTTCAAACCTGAAAACTTGACCCTGTTACCCTCGGGTCATAGAACGGGCACGACAGCAAGATTGGAATCCAATAATATACCGTAAGGTGTCAAACCCACGAGGGTCAAGTTCTGTCCCTCGGGTGCCGTTTACCTCAGAGTCCGAAACGCTGGACTTGAGGGTCCCCATTTGTAGTTTTCGGGTCCTGGTACAGGTTTACGAGGCCCCCTTGTATCTGTGAAAAGTCAAATAGGACCTGGACACTAACTGAATAGTGCCTTAGGGGGACTGGAAGAACTCCAGAGAAAGCGATCCCACCAGAATAAACACATGCCAAAGTTTAAAGCTGTAAATGTCCTCAAAGTCTTTCATGTTGAGTACAGCTACCTAGCCCATATCAAACCAATCAAGAAAAGCAACATCTAAAGAAGCACTATGGCTGTGTGATATATGTCTATATCAGGGGTGTCGAACTCATTTTAACTCGGCGGCCACACGATAAAACAAACATTCTGGACTAGTAGATTAAAGAGAAAGAAAAAGAGAGATAAAGAAATAAGAGAAAGGGGGAGGGAAAAGGAGAGAGGGCGGGACAAAGAAAGAAAAAGAGAGAGAGGGAGAGAGCGTGAGAAACAAAAGATAAAAAGTTGCGAGAGAGGGGGAAAAGAAAGGGAGCCGAAGAAAGAAATCCAAAGAGAAATAGAAAGACAGAAGGAGAGAAAAGAGAAAAGAAAGCGCGAAGGGTAGGAAGAGAGAAAGAGAAAAGAGAGAAAAGGAAAAAAGGAAGTTAGAGCAAATGAAGATAAAAAGACACAGAGAGCGAAAGAGACAAAGAGCAACAGAGGAAGAGAAAAAGAGAGACACAGAGAGTGAAAGAGACAGAGAGTGGGAGAAAAGGGGTGGAAAAGTGAGAGAGAGAGAGAGAGCGAGAGAGAAACAGTGTCTTTGTTGACATATTTCAACCTGCAGCTTATTTTTCTCTTGCGCTTCTCTGAGTGTTGTCTCGCGGGCCGGATTCAATCCCTTAGCGGGCCTGATCTGGCCCGTGGGCCGCCTGTTTGACACCTGTGACCTAGTTGTAATTATTAGAAGCAGTGTTAAAATAGGAAAGAAATGAAATTTGCCAGAAAATCACAATGACCCATCACTGGCGAACTTTTTTCAAGACCAGTTTACTGCCTAGTGTTTACTGTGTTGCATAAAGTCATGACCCGCGAGCCGCCTGTTTGACACTTGAGGTCTATATGATGACATCAAATTGTAAATAAATATATACAGTAATTCAATTTGTGGTACCTTAGGTGTGACTTGACTTGAGCTGGTAGAGTGGAGTAACGGGCGGATGCGCAGGGAGGGGAGGAGGTGGTGACAGCAGATTAAAAATGAAACTGGTTTTAAAACATGCGTGGATTGTGATACCTATAAAAGATTTCCTTGCTTTGATCTCCTTTTTATTGTTTTAACAACCATGATGGGTTACAACAAGGGTCTCCAACTCGCGGTCCTCTAAGATTTAAAACCTGGTAATAACCCGTTGACAACATATTATTAACATAAGTTGTTGTTTCATAAATGTATATCAAAATGGTAGCTCTCAGAGCTAAACAGTATTGAAAAGTAGCTCTCCGTTTCATAAAGGTTGTTGACCTGTGTTATGTAATTAAGCAAGGGTACTGATTCGTGTGTGTTCTTTGAATTTCTTGATAATCCAAATTTTTGTTTCCATGGTTATCATGTTTCTGCTTCTTCCTTTAGCATCACTCCAAGTATTGCGACCCATTTCAAATAAACACAGTACAAGAAAGCAGTATTGTATCGCTGACTCGCAAAGCGCACAAGATTCTGAACTGAATGAAGAGAGAAAGAGAGTCATTGTGGGAAGTAATTCAGCCAACGGCATATCACGATTTGCACAATGCCATGACGTAAAACAATAGCAGACCAGCATTTCATACATCCACGATAACAGACAGGCTCAGAGATGCAACTTAACAAAAACCCCAAAGTTTTTGGCCTTTCTATATGATTTGTTTTTGATGTTGTATAGAAGAAAGAAACAAAGAAAGAAACAAAGAAAGAAACAAAGAAAGAAACAAAGAAAGAAACAAAGAAAGAAACAAAGAAAGAAACAAAGAGAGAAACAAAGAAAGAGGGATAAAAAGAGAAAGAGAGAGAGCGACAGACAGAAGGGGGAGAACAAATGGGAGAAAGAGAGAAGGAAACAGAGAAATAAAAAGAGAAAGAGAAAGATGTGAGAAAGAGAAAGAAAAAGAGAATGAAAGAAAGAGACAAAAAGAGAGAACTAAAGATCAATAGAGAAAGAAGATATAGAGATAGAAAAAGAGAGAAAATGAGAGCGAGAGAAAAAAAGAAAAACAAGAGAGAAGGGGGGAAAAATGAGAGAGAAATAAAGAGAGAGAGAAGGAAGAGGGATAATAGATGGAGACAGAAGGAAAGAGAGGGGTAAAAAGAGCAAAAAAAGGAGTGAAAAATAGAGAAAGAGAAAAAAATCAAAGGGACAACGAGATAGAGAAAACAAAAAGAGCGAAAGAAACCAAGAAAAGAAAGGTAGAGATGCAAAAAGTGTCAGATAAAGAGAGACCTGATCGAAAGAAAGAAAAATAAAGAGAGAAGTGAGAGAGAAGAGAAAAGAGAAACAAGGGAAAAAAGGAGAGAGAGAAAAGTAGAAGGGAGAGAGAAAAATAGCGAAAAAGAGGAAAGCGAAAGACAGAGTAAAAAAGAGAAAAAGTGTCATGATGACTAATTTGGATCACCTGTGCCCGTTGGGCGCCAGCCGCTACCATGTCCTTTTTAAACTTAGTCCTATCACTCGCCTGTTGTCAGTCCGCCAGCGAACCTCTGTTTTTACAAGGCAAGCACATTGACTCTGACTCCCGCCGGTCCTGCTTTTTGTACATGTTTTTTCCACCCGTCCGTTCCTGATCTCCCCGTTTGTCTCCGGCTAAGACCTGTTTTTGGACCCTGACCACCTTTGGTCTCCCGTCCTGGCTTACGACGCGTTTTTGATTCCGACCACGTTTTTGCTCTCCTGCCCTGGCTATCAACCTGTTTTTCTGTCCTCTACACCGCCATCCTTGCTCCGGAAGATCCACTTCCGTATTCGGATCACGATCCGATTCTGTGAGCGGCTTGCTTCCCGTGTCCAGCAGGCACCGGATCGCTGGCGCTGCCCTTCCTCTTTCCATCAATAGAACTTGTGGTTAACATTACGCATTTGGGTCCTGATTCTGTCCTGGTCGTGACAAAAAGAGAGAGAAAGAAACGTATCTAGGGTTGCTTTGGGAATGGTACCTGTTTCCGGTGACATCTGGTGGACGCATTTAAAACTGCAGCTTCTCTCTGCGTTGTCTCGCGGCCAGATTCAAACCCTTGGCTTTGCCGATCCAGCCCGCGGGCCGCATGTTTGACACCCCTTGGCCATAGGTAAAGAGTCGGTCTCGCAACGAAAGTCCGGAGAACGGATCTCTCACCTGAAGGGTTTTGTACATTTTACTATAAAGGATTCTATACGATTAAATACAAGTTACATTTATCGAGTGCAATGAAGATTTTCACTGAGTGGGCTTCAGGTCACGCAGTTCCAAATTTGGAATGCTTTGGCTGGAGAATTTAGCTCAGGAGGTCAAGATCAAGAGATCGCAGGTTCGATTCCCGGCTCCTCCGTGTTATATGTCAAAGTGTCCTTGGGCAAGACACTGAATCCCTAATGCCCTCAATAAGCAGGTTGGCGCCTTGCATGGCTGCACGGCCACTATTGGTGTGTGAGTGTGTGTGAATGGGTAAGTGTGAAGCATATTGTAAAGCGCTTTGGGAAGTCATTGACTTGAAAAGCGCTATAAAAATGCAGACCATTTACCATATAATAGGATTTTGAGAAACTCAAAACGAAACCGAGCGTTTATCAAAACAATGCCTGACGTCCTTCGTCAGAGTCAGGGTTGGGTAGGGTTACTTTAACTTGATTACTTTCAATTACTTTTGGATTACTCCAATACCAAATATGCTCATAAAAGACAAAAGAAACTAAATATGAATAAAATGATGACTCACAACACGTGGTAAGCTTTCTCTCCTGGCTTTGATCTCTTTGATCTCCGGCAAAACTAACATAAAATGCGACAGAAACAAAATGAAAATAAATCCAACATCATTTTTGCCGTTCCATGTATTCCGTTACTCCCCAAGCCTGCACAAAATTGAGTCATTTTATTCATATTTCGTTTCTTTTGTCTTTTATTAGCATAGCCTAGATGGTAGTGTGCCCGCTTTGAGACTGGGAGGTCGCTGGTTCGCGCCTCGGCCGAGTCATACCTAATTGGTAAAATGGCGGCGCCCTCTGTTGGCTGCGGCTGCATCGGCTCGCTACAACGGGTCAGGTGTATCGACATTTCGTTCTGTGTACATTGTTACAAAGAATGACAATACAAAGGAAATTATTATTATTATTATTATTATTATATTTGGTATTGGAGTCATCCAAAAGTCATTTAAAGTAATCCAGTTAAAGTAACCCTACCCAACCCTGACTCTGACGAAGGACGTCAGGCATTGTTTTGATAAACGCTCGGTTGAGTTTCTCCAGACATCGAGGCGAGGGGGTGGACCCCACGTGGGGGCTTTCATTGTCACGCCCATGGGAGGAGCCGGCACACCAGCTCGCGGAAGAGACGTGGGTCGAGAGAAAGAGGAGGCTTGACGGAGACTCGAGCGACACTAATTTGGCTAATTCGATGGAGTTCACTTAACTAAATTATTTAAACAATTAAATCTGCCCCCGTGTGAAAATATCGGCTATTCTTGTCCATCTTTTCCTATCAAGAAATGAGCATGCATTGTTAGGAGAATGTAGGTTGTGTTTGGTTAATGGATAACTCATTCGAACAATTTGGTAAACGCTACAGATTTCATATTTAAAATCTAACACACCCCATCAAAGTCTGTCCCTGTAAGACATCTGTTTCAACACCACCTTCGGACTCTCCCCCTCCAGGACACGGGATACTTGACTTTAATCATCGCTAGGCATATTTAGCTGGATATGCTCTCACTCACACTCCAGAAAACGAGCCAGCCGAGGGACGGATCCATTACCTCCGAGGGCCCCGTTGCAGACCAGAGGTCGGAGTGAGGAAAGCGAAGGGAAAGAATGCGGAGTCGGTAGTACCGAGCTTCAGACTGGAAAAGGCTGAAACCCGAGAGGACGGACCGGGTCGGATGTCGAGGCTGGAAGGTGTCGGGGTGGAGGACGGATGGGAGAGGGGGCGGGACCGGGGAGAACCGAGACCGGCGGGGCATTTCCGAGAAGACCACGCTTCGGTGTTGGATGTCCGTTCCGGATCGGGTTTCCCCTCCAATCCGGTTCTTCCAAAACCACAGGGATAAAGACGGACCTTTGGATTCTTTTTCCTTCATCTGGTCGCAATAAAAATAAAAAAACTTAGGGGGACCACACATCTACAGAGAACGGATTTCTCCCGCTTTATTTCTGATATAAACAAAGGATGATTCACGGATCTAGCACCGGTGTCGGGTTTTGAACCTCCCCGTCTCCGATCTGGAGGGTAAACAACATGCGTGGAAAAAAAACTCATACTGGACTCCACTGTGCTAGGTTTCAGTTCTGGAACCGAGGAAGAATCCCTCCCATTCATTCGGGCTAGTATGCTTTGATTATGTTTAGCCTCGGCTATAAAGTTCCACTACAGCCCCTTTTTATCCTTCAAAAACGTGCAATCAGAACCATACATAGGGTAGGATATCGGGATCATACTCATCTTTTATTCCTGCGGTCCAAATTATTAAAACTGGATGATTTAATAAATTTTTTCACTTCAAAACTGTTATTTAAGGTCAACAAAAACATGGTGCCAGAAAACAAACAATTATTCATTCGGAAAAGAGGGAAATTATAACTTGAGGGGCTGTAGTAAACAGGGTTGGGTAGGGTTACTTTAACTTGATTACTTTCAATTACTTTTGGATTACTCCAAATGATGATGATCAATTGATCAATGATCAAAGCGGCGCTGCCATGAGCGGCTGCCTTTCCAGCAGCTCCCCTGTTATCTCTCACTTTTTGTGATTTTTTTTGTTTTATTGTCTGCTTCTATCTTCGGTGTTTTTCTTCCCGTTTTGACAACTACACTATGGATTACTTCCATCCTATGGACATGGGTTTTAGCGCACAAAAATGCGTTTATTCAAGGAATCAACTCCTTGCCCTAAAGAATTCTCGTGCAGGCGTGATGAAGGGGCCTATCGTGGAGGAAGAACCGGAGCTAGCGAAGCGGCTAGCGGTGTTATAAGTCTTCGGTACCATCCGCAATCATGGTAAATGCGAACTCACTACCAAATGAGATCAACGAGTGCTGGTGGAAAACATCGAAGCGCACAGGGAGCGCAGTTGCTGTGTTTTGCGGAAACGTGGCTCACGTTTAGCATTCCGGACGCTAACGTGTAGCCAACCGGAGCTACCCGGAGCTATCCGGCTTCAGCGTCGCTATACAGAGACACGAAAGCCTACGGGAATCGGAGAGGACACGGACTCGCTAACACGAGGTGGTGTATCCCTGGACACAAAGAAAAAGATTTCCATGTGCCGCAGGGATGTCGAACTTTTGGACTGGCGTGTGACGTCATCCACTCCGCTACAAGCACCCCTAGGGCATCATGTTAATCTGTTAATAAACAACGGGGTAGACTGTGAAAGTCTGAATTCCCCTACGGTGATGAATAAAGTATCTATCTATCTATCTATACCAAATATGCCAATAAAAGACAAAAGAAACTAAATATGAATGAAATGACTCAATTTTGTGCAGGCTTGGGGAGTAACGGAATACAAGGAACGGCAAAAATGATGTTGGCAAGCTGTTTGGATTTATTTTCATTTTGTTTCTGTCACATTTGATGTTCGTTTTGCCGGAGATCAAAGAGATCAAAGCCAGGAGAGAAAGCTTACCACGTGTTGTGAGTCATTATTTTATTCATATTTAGGTTCTTTTGTCTTTTATTAGCATATTTGGTATTGGAGTAATCCAAAAGTAATTGAAAGTAATCCAGTTAAAGTAACCCTACCCAATGTCACAATCACCCGGATCGGGAACACCTGTGCTCAGGATTTGGCGCCAACAGCCAGGACAGCTGATTGGCGCACCCTGTCCATTTAAATCCTCGGCTTCCGGAAACAAGCTGTCTGATTGTACTATGCTACCTGTTGCCATCTGCTCAGAAAGTCCGTACCTCCGACTCTGTCTGCCTCCTGTTTTCTTCTACTTGATCTCCGTTGCCGAACCGTTTCCGAATTTGCCTACGACCTGCCCTGCCCGTCTGACTCCTGATCACTCTTCCGAACACGACAACGCCCTTCTTCTCCAGCCCCGACCAACAACACGACGATTACGCCTGTCCGCGACCATTCCCGCCAAGCCTTCACCCGCCTGTCAAGCTTCGTCAATCCGCCAAACAACGGATCGAAGAATCACGCCTTGTCATTCCTTCCTTCCGATAAAAACCAAGAAACGAGTGCAAGTGATCTCAGTCTTCCTTCCGCCTGACACCCAACCCTGGTAGTAAATACAAAATCCCAAAGGTGAGAACCACCAGGAAAAGTATGTGTGTGTCTGTGTGTGGAGTCAAACTTTGGAATAAATTACAAGATGAGATCAAACAATGTCCAACTTGTCATGGTTGCCTATTAAGCGCAGCTGCGGCGGATTAATTGGCGCCAACAGCCCGGACAGCTGATTGGCTGTCACTCTCTTTTTAAACCCCCAGCTTCCTCTTGGAAGTCGTCAGATCGTTATGCGAACTGTTGCCTTCAGCTCAGTAAGCCTTTTTGTCCGCTCTGCTTTTTCTTGCCTGATGTTTGTTGCCAACCTGTTTCCGGACCTGACTACGCCCCGTTCTGCCTGCCTGTTACCTGACCTGTTTTGCCCCGTTACCTGTCTGCCTCCTGCTACCGACCTCGCTTACAAACTCGACACCGCCTTTGATCTCCAGTCCCGGCCAACGACTTGCTATTCCCGCCTGTCTCCGATCCTTACTCTCGTTCAAGCCTTACTCTCCCTCTCTTTTCAATAAAAACGGAGAAAACGAGCGCTATTGGGTCCTGTGTCCGTTCCTGGTCTGTGACACAACTATTCATGTGTTCAAATTTAAATACAAAAAACATTACTGGGGAAATACAGGGATGAAGAAAATGGGATATGAGTGAGATTGGAAATACTACTTTTAAAACTATGGTTAACTTTGTTATTGTTGCTATTACTATATCATAACTGTTATTATAAATATTATTTTTATTTTTAATGTTATTATCATTGGCGCCGCAGTGGCATTATGACGTTGAGGGATGGGTATTACCAACATTAGTGTATAAAATATGAGATTATTGTAATATAATTATTGATATCTGACCTATGTAATAAGTATGTCCATGAGATCTTGTTATATTAGACCACAGGTGTCAAACAGGTGGCCTGCGGGCCAGATCAGGCCCACTAAGGGATTGAATCCGGCCCGCGAGACAACACTCAGAGAAGCGCAAGAGAAAAACAAGCTGCAGGTTGAAATATGTCAAATTGATGTTGCCAAAGAAAGGTGCCTCGAACAAAGACACTGTACTTGTATTCATTTCTCTCTTTCTCTTTTCCACCCCTTTTCTCCCACTCTGTCTCTTTCACTCTCTGTGTCTCTCTTTTTCTCTTCCTTTGTTGCTCTTTGTCTCTTTTTCTCTCTCTGTGTTTTTTAACCTCTTTTGCTCTAAATTCCTTTTTTCTTTTTCTCTCTTTTCTCTTTCTCTCTTCATACCCTTCGCGCTTTCTTTTCTCTTTTCTCCCCTTCTCTTTTTCTATTTCTCTTTGGATTTCTTTCTTCCTCTCCCTTTCTTTTCTCCCCTCTCTCATGACTTTTTATCTATTGTTCTCACGCAATCTCCCTCTCTCTTTTTTTCTTTCTTCTTCCCGCCCTCCCTCGTTTTCCCTTCCTCTTTCTCTTATTTCTTTCTCTCTCTTTTTCTTTCTCTCTAATCTACTCGTCCGGCCCCCGACATAGTGTTTGTTCTATCGTGTGGCCCCCGAGTTCAAATGAGTTTGAAGATAAAGGGGTAGGGAAAATAAGCATCTGCTTCTGACTACCCCTTTTCGAACATGTTATGTGACATTATTTTGTTGTTAAGTTATTGTTTTTGTACTGTTTTTATTTTAATGTTTAAAATAAAGTTTTCATTCATTCACACACCGATGTATGAACAATATACTTTTTGTGGCTCCAACTTTATACAAAACCTTTCTTTTTTTCTCCCAATTTACCTTTCGTAGACGTTCGCAGAGAGCACCATGAACGAGCTCCTGGGATGGTACGGCTACGACAAAGTCGATCTCCGAGACGCCGAGGCCAACGAGATCAGGAACTACAGGGAGAGGAGACAGCATGTATCGGTGCTGAAAGGTGAACCCTTTCAGATAAAAGAGAAAAGCACTTTTCTTCCTTCACGATATTAATGGATCAGGACCCAATCGCGTGACGTTCTCACACAAGCCTTTATTTTACGGGAAATGGGGAGTCAAGCACGTTCGGTAGCCGTTCTGGCGTGGAAAGACAGGAAGCCAGAAAACGAACGAGATCGATTCCAATTCCCCGAGTTGATACCATACATATGGGGTCGATACCGGACATGGCGGGACAGACGGACAGGATAGAAAGTGAAACGGGATATCGAAAAATAAACAGGAGAAACTAGACGGGAACAAAAAATGGAGAAAATAACAAACAGGACAAAAACAGACGGAAACAAAACCTGAAATTAAACAGCTCAAAAATAAACGATAACAATATCGGACTGGACATACCAACAGGAAGACAGGACCGAGTCAGAACCCACGTCTTGTGGGGCAGAAGTTCGTTTGACGGGCTGACAGAGGAAGCAAGAGAGCGCAGAGCTTAATATAGACAGTAAGACAATCTCTCAACGAGCCGCAGCTGGCGCCGCTCGGGCGGGGCCAATTGGGCACCATGGCAACCGTGACACACACGGGCGCGGCCAATTGGGCGCCCTGGCAACCATGACAATTACAGAATATTCTGGTCAGACAGGAGCTACAGGTATGTTAAAAGTGCAAAAATTAAGATGGATGACCATCACTTCTTGTATTTTAGGAGGGTAGTTCGAACAGAAGATATTGAAGATACCGAAAAATCGCCTTTATCCTGAAAGGGGGTTTGGAAAACAGTCTCCTAAGGAAATCGTAACTTTTAGTCCTTTTCCATCGTAAAATAAGTTTCTGTCATGATTACCGATTTGTGTGCCCGCTCTTTTGGCGCCAACTGCTGCTCTTTTTGGCGCCAACTGATTGGCTCCCTGTCCCCTTTTAAACCAGTCCTGTCACTCTCCTTTTGGTCAGTCCGTCTGCGAACCTCTGTTGTTACGAAGCAAGACCATTTGACCCTGACTCCCACCTGTCCCGTTTTTGCACCCGTTTTTCCCCCCGTCCATTTCTGACCTCCCCGTTTGTCTCTGGCTACGACCCATTTTTGATCCCGACCGCGTCTGCGCTCCCGTCCCGGCTTACGACCCGTTATTGATCCCAACCACGTCTGCACTCCCCTCCCGGCTTACAACCCATTTTTGCTCTCCTGTCCCAGCTATCGACCTGTTTTCCCTCCCTGACACCACCACCTCCAGCTTCCGTATTTGGATCAAGATCTGATTTTGTGAGCGGCTTGCTTCCCGCGTCCAGTGAGAATCGGGTTGCGGGCGCTGCCCTTCCTCTTTCTTTCAATAAATGCAATTGGGTCCTGATTCCGTTCTGGTCGTGTTTCTGTCTAACCGACTCAAACAGGTGATCATATTTAAGGCCACTTTTGACTACAAAACACAAGGCACATTGAAACAATAGGTTAAATATTGTCTGTTTTAAATAAAGCCATAGAAGTATAGCGGAAGAATTACTCACCAACTCTTCCACTTCCTGCATGAGACTACTAATGAGACTAGTATTTTAGTCTCCGGCTGCTTTATTTTGAAGTGAGACGAAGTATTTGTGCGTGAATAAATCCATCCCACGATCGCATACGATTTCCACGGATTGTATTTCGTGCATAGAAATAAAAATATAGTGCTTTTTAATGTCTAAACTTTGGCATTTAAGGGAAAGTACTCTCCGCCTGCTCGATTAGATCCAGGTTGTAAGACAGTAGCCTTGGTCAAAATAAAGGAGACATTTTGGTTACTGAATATTTGGGTGTCAGGACCAGAACGGAAACAGGACCCAATTGTGTTACGTTTCTCACAAGTTTTATTGAAGGAAAAAGGAAGCCCACAATCCGGTGTTCACTGTAAGCGGGAAACAAGAACGGGAGATGGCGGTGTCGAGGACGGAAAAAACTGGTCGGTAGCCGGGACAGAGAGCAAAAACGTGGTCAGGGTCAGAAACGGGTCGTAAGCCTGGACGGGAGAGCAGACGTGGTCGGGATCAAAAACGGGTCGTAAGTCGGGACGAAAAAGCAGACGTGGTCGGAATCAAAACCGGAGACAAACGGGAGCAAAAACGGGACAGGCGGGAGTCAGGGTCGAAAAAAGGCTTACCTTTTAAAAACAGAGGTTCGCAGACGGACTGACAACAGGGACTGACAGGACGGGGTTCAAATAGTGACAGGGAGCCAATCAGAACCCGCGGCGGTTGGAGCCAAATGAGCAGGCACAGGTGAATCTCATCGGTAATCATGACATCGGGTCACAAATGAGCAGAACAATTGCTGTAGAAATACACAAGAGCAAAAAGACTGGCAAACGAAGGGCAAAATATGACTGACTATCACTCTTATACTAGGAGGGCTGTCCATAGAACCGCAATCACAGGAAATTGAAAATCAATGTTTTACTGAAAAGGTCGTCCGGAAAACTGAAACCTAAGGAAATCCAAACTTTTAGAACTCTTGTCTCGTCTGTCTAACTCAAACAGGTGATCACATTCAAGGCCACATTCGGCAACAAAACTTAATGCATATTAATATAATCAGTTAACAGTATTTTAATATAAGAACAGTGTCCAACAGGTAATGCAGGTCACTCATATTAATCACATCTATCATCCAATCAATCGGATCTGAAACTGTTCCCTGATACAGTTCCTTTTATGACTAACAGATTCTGGTCCTGTCTTTCAGAAAACTCTTTGCCAAAACCCAAAACTGCGGACAGCAAAGTCAGTCCCTCAGTCCTCGCTATGAAGAGCGCCGAGACGTTCGGTGTTCCCTCGTCTTCCTCGAGTACTTCTGCAAGCACGCCGAAGGAGCACAAGAGTGCGCCGGTTATTGTACCGCTCATAAAGCCGTCAGCAGGTAACTAGTTACCGTATACAGTAGCAAGCGAGACTATAGGTCCGTGAAAGGAGAAGACAGCATGAAGACCAAAATACACACCGGGCAGGTCTGGGATAAAGTAATGGGAAAGTAGCCGGGACAGGCGAGCAAAAACGTGGTCTGGGTCAGAAACGGGTCGTAAGCCGGGACGGTAGAGCAGAGGTGGTCAGGATCAAAAATGGATCGGGGCGGCAGTGGCTCAGGAGGTAGAGCGCTCGTCTTGGGATCAATAGATCGCAGTTCAAAACCTGGCTCCTCCGTGTTACATGTCGAAGTGTCCTTGGGTAAGACACTGAACCCCTAATACCCCCAATAAGCAGGTTAGCGCCTTACATGGTTGCAGGGCTGCTATTGGGAAATGTGAAGCACACTGTAAAGCGCTTTGGGAAGTCTTGACTTGAAAAACACTGTATAAATGCAGATCATTTCATTTCAAAAGCAGGAATGGGGTACAAGAAGATTTCGCAACATTCACACATCTCCCGGAGCACTGTCCGAGCAATAATATCAAAATGGAAAGACCATAAAACCAATGCACACCTACCAAGAACTAGTGGTACCTCTAAATCTTTGACCTAAACGAGGAGGAAACTAATCGGAGAAGCACACGATCACATTGGATGACCTGCAGGGATACACAGCTGAGGTGTGACAGTACGTGAATATGACAACTATCGGTAGTACTCTGCATAAATCTGCCCTTAATGGAAAAGTGGCAAGAGGAAAGCCCATTCTGAAAGTACGAATGCCCGTTTTGTCAGGACCAGAACGGAGACAGGACCCAAGTTTTATTGTAAGAGAGAGAAAAGGTTGCGCCCACGATCCGGTGATTGCTGGACGCTCTGAACGCAGAAGTGGATCTTCCGTGGCGAGCGATGGCGGTATCGGGAACGGAAAAACTGGCCAGTAGCCGGGACAGGAGAACAAAACGTGGTCGGGGTCGGAAGCGAGTCTTAAGCCAAGAAAGGAGAGTAGATGTGGTCGAGGACAAAAAGACGTCGAAAGCCGGGACGGGAGAGTAGACGTGGTCAGGATCAAAAGCGGGTCGAAGCGGGGGGACAGACAGGAGCAAAAACAGGTGGGAGTCAGGGTCGAAAAAAGCTTGCCTCGGATTAACTGAGGTTCGCAAAAGGGGACAGATAGGAGGGCATTTGAATAGGGACAGACCGCCAATCAGAGTCCGAGGCAGTTGGCGTCAAAGGAGCGGGCACAGGTAAAGCATATCGGTAATCATGACTCGTTTGGCCACATGGGAGACACAAATAAGGTGGAACAAGGTGCTTCGGTCAGATGACACCAAAATTGAACTTTTGGGTTGAATCCAAAGTGTTACGTTTGGCGTGAGAGTAGCATTGCATATTACCCTGAAAACACCATCGCCACTGTCTAACATGGTGTTGGCAGCATCATGCACTGGGGTTGCTTTTCTTCAGCAGGGAATGGAAAGATGGATGGAGCCACAAACGGGGCGATTTTGGCAGAATATCTGTTAGAATCTGCAAGAGACCTGAGAGTGGGGTACAGGTTCACCTTCCTACAGGAAAAGAAATCTAAACATCAAGCAAAATCTACAAGGAAATGCTTTTGGAAAGCACTGTTCGTAAGGTCACTTTGGGTATCTTCATGTTCCGAAGTCCAATTTTCAGATGATTTGAATTTAAAATATTGAATCTCCTGTTTCTGTCACTGAAGTACCTACACAGTCTAGTGCGCAGGTGTCAAACTAGCGGCCCGCGGGCCAGATCAGGCCCGCTAAGGGATTGAATCCAGCCCGCGAGACAACACTCAGAGAAGCGCAAGAGAAAAACAAGCTGCAGGTTGAAATATGTCAACTTGATGTTGCCAAAGCCAGGTTCCTCTCACAAAGACACTGTACTTGTATTTATTTCTCTCTCTCTCTATGTTCCACCCCTTTTCTCCCACTCTCTGTGTCTGTCTCTTTCACTCTCTGTGTCCCTCTCTTTCTCTTCCTTTGTTGCTCCTTGTCTCTTTCTCTCGCTGTGTCTTTTTAACTTCTTTTGCTATAACTTCCTTTTCTCTTTCTGTCTTCCCACCCTTCGCGCTTTCTTTTCTCTTTTCTCTCCTTCTGTCTTTCTATTTCTCTTTGGATTTCTTTCTTCCTCTCCCTTTCGTTCCTCCTGTCTCATGACTTCTCTTTTTATCTCTTTTGTTTCTCCCGTTCTATCCCTTTTTTTCTTTCTTTGTCCCGCTCTCTCTCCTTTTTATTTCTTTATCTCTCTTTTTCTTTCTCTACTGGTCCGTCCCCCGACAGAATGTTTGTTCTATCGTGTGGCCCCCGAGTTAAAATGAGTTTGACACCCCTGGTCTAGTGGCAGAATGATAACCCAACGTTGCACACACCAGTATAGTGTCCGAGTTCCTCTGATATAACAATTTTGAGAATATTTTCTTGATTTCGCAGTAGAGGACAACCAGAATGTGCAGATCGTTTGCGTCTGGTGCCAGAAGGAAGGTGTGAAGCGATACTCTCTATGCATGGGTTCAGAGCTCAAAAACTTCTGCAGCGAGAAGTGCTTCGCCGCTTGCAGACGAGCCTACTTCAAGCGCAATAAGGTAAATGTATTGAGTGTAAACTTAGATTAATGTGACAATAACTATACCTAGAAAGATGTCTGGAATGCAATTCATCGCAACACGGTGACCCCGCCCAGGATACGACATTAATCCGTTCTGGTGGGGTTCGCAAAGTGAAATTGCCGTATAACGGGGGATTAAAAACATTAAAATAACAAATTAGTACAAGTGAGAAGTGCTTTCGTGTTACATGATTAAGTCGCTTGTTAAAAGTCAATAAAATTTTTGTCACCTTTTGTGTGTCGGGACTTTAGCTGGTACGGTGGAGTAGGCGGGTGGATGCAAAAGAGGGAAGGGACTGCTGATTCAAATTAAAATGGATTGTAAAACATATTATTTAATAATAGTCTCGATTGGTCATGACCATGAAACCTATAGAGGGTAGCCATTCCTTTGCCTTCTTCGTCTTTCTTGAAACTTGCAAGCTTAGTTTCCATGGTTATCATGTTTTTGCCATCAATACAGTATATAAAAACACGAGACTGTATCAGGATTAGAATCATTTTAGCTACAACAAAACTACGGTTGGCTATATGTCCACTATAGAAAAATTAATACATGAAAAAAAAAGTATTCCCCTCTTATATAAAGTATTCACATCGAGAAAAAAAATGTACACAACCGGGATATTGCACTTCAGACATTGTCTTAACACTGCGGTTTAGTCAAGTCAAGTCATGTTTATTTGTGACGCCCTTAATCACACAGAGTCTCAAAGGGCTGCACAGAACACAGATTATTGCAAACCACAGACTATTATGACACCATCCCCTGATCTAAAACCTACATGAGGGCAAAGGAAAACTCAAAAACCTCAGTCAGTCAGTCAGTTCAAGTCATGTTTGTTTTTGACGCCCTTAATCACAAAGAGTCTCAAAGGGCTGCACACAACACAGATTATTGCGAACCACAGACTATTATTTTCCACTTTTTTCCACTGTTTCCTTCTTTAACCACTCATTATTGTATTCTTTGCAGAAACACTCATCTAGTAGTGTGTTGATTGCTTTGGGAAAAAAACTATACCTCAGTCTGTTCGTTTGGGCCTTGCGGGATTTGAACCGTCAGCCATTTGGTAACTGTGCAAAAAGGTGGCTGCTGGGGTGTAATGAGTCTTTCAGAATATGTTTAGCTCTACTGAGGTCGCAAGAGCTGGCAATGTCCTGGCTGGGCAGGGGGCAGCCGGTGATCTTTTGGGCCGTGTTGATAATCCTCTGTTGGGCCTCTGTCTCGCCAACTGGCAAAGTCTTTACGTAGTTGGAACAAGATTCTCGAACAAAATGAAGTGACGGAAAGGCATCTTGGGAGCTTGTTGGTATTTTAGGCCAACCAATAGCAGACCTGCATTTTATATACGTCGACCAATAGCAGACAGAGTTTAAGACTTGGCACGAAACATAATTTGTTAAGCTACAACGGGTCAGGTGTATCGACATTTCGTTCTGTGTACATTGTTACAAAGAATGACAATACAAAGGAAATTATTATTATTATTATTATATAGTGGGGAGAATTTAGTATACAGTCGATGAGTAGAAAGTGGATCCCATTCCACAAGTAGTAAGGTGGGACGCAGTATGAACCCGAAACCCAAAACCATTCCTGTCAACCTGTACGTTTTTACCGTACAAAGTACGTTTATCATGCATTTTAAGACGTGTACGACGTACAAGATAATCTGTAAGGAAAAACGCAAATTTGTCAATAATGGATACCATCCAGTAAACACCAACTATCACGAAAACGGCAAATACATCAAGTCAAACGAGTTCGCCGCGGTAGCCTCTATCTCAGTATCGTTTTTTTTTGTTGCAAACGAAGCGAGCGGTTTGATGCTACTGAGCGCATGCGTCTGCCGCCTGGGGATTTCCCATCATGCATCATTCCGTGGTAGTTGTGTCGTAAAAGGAAGTCCGTCTCTTTTTAGAGAACCGGCTTTTTCGGCTCAACTCATTAAAGAGAGCCGTCTCTCAAACGGCTCACTTGCTTAGATGCATTATATTACGAATGATTATGTTGTATAAAGAAGTTCAGAAAAAAAGGAAGTATAAAAGGAGAAAATGAAAAAAAGACAGGTTTGGGGTTATCCCTTTAATCAGTATATTACCAACAATAATTTAATGCAGAAAATGAATTAATAATTCGAATCAGAAAATTTTACTTAATTATAATTGCATGTAATTTTTTCATTCATGTCGAGCAACTCAGTATCTCACAACAAAATGGTAATTAACAATATATATGATATAACGAAACACATATAAGATGTTAAACTACATAAATTGGGGGGAAAAAAAAATATATATATATATACCACAGCCAGATCCCCCTAGTGGGAGGTGGCTAGAGTCATTTCTGACTCTTTTTGGGAGATTGATGCAGAGGAGGGGATTCCCAGCCCCCTCGCTCAACCCAACTGAGGTGTTGGGAGTCATTAGGTGACCAAACCCCCCAATTCCAACCCCTAATGCTCAACGCCAAGCAGGGAGGCGACGGGTACCAATGTTTAAGTCTTAGGTATGACTCGGCCGAGGCTTGAACCACAACCTCCCGGTCTTGGGGCGGGCGCAATTACCCCAAGGCCACCGAGCTGGAAAAAATATGGTGTAAGATTATTTTGTAATTTGTAAGGGAAAATACAACATTTTGTAAGGGCATGGAGCCGTGGAGCTTGACAGGTATGCAAAACCGAGAATACTATTTACTATTAAGTCAAGCAAAATGGCGACGGGGGGTCAAAGTTTACTCAACTCGCTCCGTATCAGTTTCTCGTTAATGGATGGGGGTTGAACCATTGAGGGGCCGCCAGGATGCACACAACGCGATTCGTCACCATCCACTGAGACACCGTATTGAGAAGCAGCGATATCCCCTTTCGCCTTCACTGTTGTCTATACGGTGAAGGGTTCGGTCACAAGCATGCCGGGGCAAAACCAGGATCCGTGCAACAAGCCCTTCGCGTTTTTCAAAGGCGGTAAGGGAAACCATGCAGTGGACTTGTCGATGCTTGTCTGAGAAGAGGACCGTGATGCCTGGGGCGAGGTGTCCACTTTCAGCGCATACCTTACCTTCAGCTGCCTCATGTGTCGTAAACCAATACCATTCGGTGGGTTGGGGAAGCGCTTGGGACCACTAGGGGTCGTCTTACACAAATCAAGCTCTCATGATTGCCGATTTAAGGCACCTGTGACTGCCCAGTTGGCGCCAACAGCCCTGAGAGCTGATTGGCTAAGAGACTCTCCTTAAACCCCCCGTCAGATCGTTGCCAACCGATGCTCCCAGCTGGGCAAGCTCACACTTTCAGACATTTTTCCTGCCCTGTTTTCCTCTGCCTGATACCCGTTGCCGACTTGTTTCTGGACCCGATTCTGCCGTCCCGACATTCGACCTGTTTCGCCCCGCTACCTGCCTGACACATGTTGCCGACTTTGTTTCCGAACTCGATACCGCCCTTGCTCTCCCGTCCCGGCTAACGACTAGTATTCCTGCAAATCTACGATCATCCTTGAAGTCCTACTTCCGCGTTTCCAGCCACCTGCTACCATTGTCCGTCAACCATCGGACCGTGGAAGCAAGCCCTACTCTCCCTCTTCATTAATAAAACTGAGTAAACGAGCGCTATTGGGTCCTGTTTCTGGTTTGTGACACAAGCCCAAATCCCGTATTAATATAGGCATGTTTAATAAGACATCAGATGCGTTATGTTTTGAAGGGGAAAGGACATTCTGATGTCTCGCCGCGTGTCCTTTTCTGTGACCAGACAGTATTCGGACTTTAAAGAAATAGAGCTGAGGACATTAACTACAAAGTTTCAAAATAAAGCTAAAACACAATAAAAGTCAAACGAAGCTCACTGGACGCGGGAAGCAAGTCGCTCTCGTACTCGGATGGTGATCCAAACACGGAAGTGGATCTGTTAGGGACGGAAAAACTTGTCGGTAGCAGGGACTGGGAGAGCATGGCGTGGTCGGAGTCGGAAACGAGTCGTAAGCCAGAACGGGAGAGTAGACATAGTTGGGGACAAAAAAGGGTCGTAAGCCGGGACGGGAGAGAAGACGTGGTCAGGATCAAAACAGGTCGTAGCCGGAGACAGACGAGAGCAAAAACGGGACAGGTGGGAGTCAGTGTCGAAAAACGCTCGCCTAGTATATGCTGTAGTTCGCAGACTTACTGACCACAGGGGACAGTGATACTTTTTTTTCTCCGCCTGCTCGATTAGATCCGGGTTGTAAGACGGTAAGTTGGTCAAAATAAAGGAGACATTTTCTTTACAGAATATTTGGGTGTCAGGACCAGAACGGAAACAGAATCCAATTGCGTTACGTTTCTTACAAGTTTTATTGAAGGAAAGAGGAAGGGCTGCGCCCACGATCCGGTGTTCGCTGTACACGGGAAGCAAGTCGCTCTCGCAATCGGATTGTGATCCGAATACGGAAGTGGATCTTCTGTAGCAGGCGATGGCGGTGTCAAGGACGGAAAAACTGGTCGGTAGCCGGGACTGGGAGAGCATGGCGTGGTCGGAGTAGGAAACGAGTCGTAAGCCAGAACGGGAGAGTAGACGTAATCGGAGATAAAAAAAGGGTCGTAAGCCGGGACGGGAGAGCAGACGTGGTCAGGATCAAAACAGTTCGTAGCCGGAGACAGCAAAAACGGGACAGGTGGTAGTCAGGGTCGAAAAACGCTCACTTAGTGTACACTGAGGTTCGCAGACGGACTGACCACAGGGGACAGTGATACTTTTCTTTCTCCGCCTGCTCAATTAGATCCGGGTTGTAAGACGGTAGGTTGGTCAAAATAAAGGAGACATTTTCGTTACAGAATATTTGGGTGTCAGGACCAGAATGGAAACAGGACCCAATTGCGTTACGTTTCTCAGTTACAGTTCTCAAGTTTTATTAAAGGAAAGAGGAAGGGCTGCGCCCACGATCCGGTGTTTGCTGTACGTGGGAAGTAAGTCACTCTCACAATCGGATTGTGTTTGGAATACAGAAGTGGATCTTCTGTAGTGGGCGATGGCGGTGTCAAGGACGGAAAAACAGGGCGATAGCCGGGTCAGGAGAGCAAAAACGTGGTCGGGGTCAGAAACAGCTCGTAAGGCGGGACGGGAGAGCAAACATGGTCGGGATAAAAAACGGATCGTAAGTCGGGACGAGAGAGCAGACGTGGTCGTAAGCGGGTCATAGCCAGAGACAAACTGGAGCAAAAACGGGAAAGGCGGGAGTCAGGGTCGAAAAAAGGCTTTCCTTCTAAAAACAGAGGTTTGCAGACGGACTGACAACAGAGGACTGAGAGGACTGGGTTCAAATAGTGATAGGGAGCCAATCAGAACCCGCGCTGGTTGGCGCTAAATGAGCGGGCACAGCTGAGTCACATCAGTAATCATGACACTCGAGTTTTCAACGATTGCTCAAACTTGCTTTTTTTAAACAAGGCCCTAAATAAAACGGCACAAAACACTAGGACTTGTAAACTGAACCTGGATGCTCAACTGCAAAATATTAATCAAAACAAAGAGACATCTCAGGTATCAAACAAAAACACAGATGATCAAGAGGATTGAAAACCTGGATAAATTTGGAAACAAACGTGGTTAGCACGTCTGCCTCACAGTTCAGGGGTCGCGTGTTTGATTCCAGCTACCAGACTCCCTGTGGAGGGAAGTTCTCTAAATGCCTGCATGGGTTTTCTGTGAGCGTTCGGTTTTCCTCCCACATTCCAAAAACATTCAAGGCAGGTTGATTGGTGACTCCTAGTGTGTGAATGTTTGTATTTGTATTTGTGCCTGTGATTAGCTGGCAATCAGTCCAGGGGGTCGCCTGCCCAATGTCAGCTGAGATGGGATCCATTATCCCTGCGACACTATTACGATAAAGCGGTTCAGAAAATGAATGAATAAATAAACACAGATCTCATGTTAGATGATTTCCCTTTATGGATTGTATTGTTGCCAGAGAGCAATATAGATGTTTCATCTTGTGGTTTCTTCAAATTAGGCCAGAGATGAGGACCTTCATGGGGAGAGATCCCCCCAGCACCCTCTTCCAGAGGACTCGCCAAGACTGGTGATGAAGATCAACAGCAGCGTTAGAGTAAGAGGATCATTTATAAGCAGTTGTACATAGGTAATCAGAAAATGGATCATCTTTGTGACCCTCCACAGTCTCTCTCTCCTGTGCTGCAGGTGTGTGATTGGTGCAAGCATGTCCGCCACACCAAAGAATACCTGGATTTCGGATCCGGTGAAGAGCGACTTCAGTTCTGCAGCACCAAATGCCTTAATCAGTATAAGATGGACGTATTCTACAGAGAAGCTCGAGCGGCTCTCACGTGTTCCAGCCCTGCTAGAGCTGGCCAAGAAGGGAGATCAGACCACAATAATGTCGGGCAAAAGCTTCTCACGCCGGAGTCTTGGAACAACAGTAACAGCACAGGTGAAGGACATCAAAGAAACATGTCTCCCAAGAGCGCTTTGCCAAACCTGGGATCGTCAGAGTCCTCATCCACATCCCCATCAGAATCCTTATCGTCTTCTAAGCTTCCTGTCAGTGGGCAGAGAACTTTGGACAGGTCCATTCAACCTCCTCCACCTCCTGCTGTAGAGGTGCCAAATCACCCTCCACGTATACCTCCTCCTCTTCCACGACATCCGCTAGAGCATCCGCGGATTCCTCAAATGCCCTTTATTAGACCCCCTTTTCATGCCCAGGGCCTTAGGAGCCCACTTGCTAATGCGCACCACCCAAGACCTCCTGGTCCATCTTCTAGTCCTAATCATAGACCTCCTCACTCTCCACATCAGCAACCTCCCTCTTCCTCCTCCATTAACCCCCCTGGATTAATGCATCCTCTCCCTCGGCCTTACTACCCTGGCTTACACTCTACTCCACTAATGTTACCCAGAGGTCCTGTGCCAATGCCTCCATATATGAACTTTGGAATTCCTTCCTTTAGTCCTCTACTACCCCAGCCTACTGTACTGGTACCATACCCCATTATCGTTCCTTTACCGGTCCCAATCCCAATCCCAATACCAATTCCTGTCCCTCCCAAAACAAATCCAGAAAACCAAAACCAGAGTGGCGTTATACAGCCAGTGCCAGAGGGAACAGACAGATGTAGATCCATACCTGCAAGGTTCCCGTCTCCCCCTGAAGGGAACAGCCAACTGTTGAACCACAGATTGGGTGGAAACTTGCCTCATGTTCTCCCTTCACCCAGTGACCCCAACTCCAAGGACATAGGTTGGGTTAAATCCGAGAGGCTATTCTCATCCCCATCAGTGACGTGCCAGAGTGGGACTGGGTCTCCCTGTACGCAGTACAACGAATCACCCTCCTCCACACAGAGCTCAGAAGGACTGACAGACTATAAACAACAATCAGAACGACAAGTTATTCAAAGAGTTGGACAGAGAACCCAAGTAAAGGTAGAACCCAACGGCAATACAGCGGGTGAGTTTGCTGGGATAGAGGAGTCCGTGATGAGTCTCAAATCCGCGCTTCAGGACTTTAGACCCACCCTGCCATCATCACATGACACCTCTAACACACATCAGGATGGTTACGCCTCACCTTTACATGCTCCGCAAAGCCCTCCAGTGAACAACCACCTGTATGATGCCATGTCTTCTGTCTTGAAATCTCAAAACCTCTGTCCCAACGGGATTTCCCCGGTGCTATCCTTACCCAGTCCGGACTCATCCCTCGCCCAGAGAGAACATGCACCCACAGATCCTGCGTTAACAGAACTGGAATCTATAAAAGAAAACAAGTGCTCGGTTGTCTGCTCTGTTCGGGTCGAGGGCCCGGTAATTCAGACGGAAGAACCTTCGGCGGTAGTTAGCGATGCAGGGGAAGACCCGCACTTGCCAGACGAGGACCACGCCTACGCCCTACCTAATGCACCGAAGACAGGTGGGACCACCACTCCGCTACTCTTGCCCAAACTCAGGGACAAGGGGAGCTTAAGGAGCCCGGCTATCGTGCCATCTGCTGGAGACATGGAGCCGGCTCTGAAGAGGAGATGCTTACGAATCCGTGATCAAAACAAATAAGAGGTAAGAAATGACAGTTCCAAATCAAAAGCAATACTGTAGTTTTTGTAGAAACGAAGCTTGCGATTATCAAAAAATACACACGAACCACTATGCTAAATTACCTGGCTGTAATCCATTGACGATTTGGACTATTATTCAAAACGAGTCGGCATTAAAGCAAGGAAATATTCTAAGAGCATGAAAAGTTTTAAAATAAGTTTTAGTTTTATTCCAAAATCTGCATGCACCCTTTACTCCATTAGACCAGCTCAAGTCATGTCACATCAAAGGTCAATAAAATTAAATGTTTCCTTTACATTTGAATTTATTTGCAATGTTGTTTAATCACATCACACATATTTGATTACACATTTGTACTTACTAAATACTATTTTGTTATTTTCATGTTTGTTTCTTGGGTAGTGGAGGTTCAGAAGGCATTAATTGATTAGCCTAGGCTTCTATTAGAGGTAAGATCGGGCCCAAAAAAAGCACCCGAGCCCGACGCAGGCCCGAGGGGTATTAAACCCGACCCGGACCGAGCCCGACTAATTAACTGGATTTGCTGGCCCGGCCCGAGGGGGCCCGAAATTACATATTTTATTTATAAGGAGGGGTGATTTATGATAACAAATTAAACTCTGCCTTTTGTTACAACATCTAGGCCTAAGTTAAATAAAACTGTATAAACATTTACATCTTTTATATTTCTGTGTCTGCACTGCAGATGTTACATTAAGCGACAATCTGTCATTGACGTTTTTTTTTTTTTGAGGTAGCGAAAACATTTAAGGGCGTCCGTCATTTTGACGACTTGATCATTGGGCCATAATCCACAGCAGCAGTAGTAGTACGTCCTTGAGATTTTAGCGCGGCACTATCATTGAGGGGGTGTTGACGTGTTGTGCCCTTTTCCGACTCCTATGCAAATCCCCCCCCCCCCTGATCGTATTCTATATAAAACGCTTATTAAAACAATAAAGCGAGCTAATTATAATAATTGGGAGATCCTAGTCTATATAACGCGTTTATTTAAACAATAAAGCGTGATTTTATTCTGCAAATTGCGTTTTTTAACGCGGATGAAAATGTCACCAACGTCAATGTACACTTCCGACAAAAGCGATCGTATTCTATATAAAACGCTTATTAAAACTCTTACCAGAGTGCGTTTTCCTCGTCAGTTCTCCTCTCTTGAGTTTATCCTTAACTTCTTGTTGGTCCGACTCCATATCAGGGATACCAGGCCAAAATCACGCGAATTTGCGGAGGGGAAGATTATTAAGAGGACAGCATTCACGTCACGTCACGTGCACAGAGCATGCTCTGGCTCCGTTAAAAGCAATTACAGCTCCTTCTCCGTTTTATCCAAATTATTTATTTTATAACAAGTATTCCTTGGTCTAGTATCCATACATAGTTTAAGTATATATTTTTAATGAACATATATTTATAATTATTAATTAATTTAAAAAAAAAAAAAAAAAAAAAAAAAAAAAAAAAGCAGGACCGAACCCGACCCGACCCGACCGTATGACTGACATTTCAGGCCCGACCCGGCCCGAAATTGCCTCGGGTTCGGGTTCGGGTTCGGGCTCGGGCCATGAATCTTAGCTCTAGCTTCTATCCCCTTCTATAAGACTATTACACTTTGTGATCCCTACCAGAGAATGGATTAATGTTGTATGACAGGGGTCTACTTCTTTGGTGCATGTAACAAATCTTAGGATTTGGTAAATGAAATGAAATGAAATGAAACGATCTGCATTTATGTAGCGCTTTTCAAGTCAAGACTTCCCAAAGCGCTTTACAGCGTGCTTCACATTTCCCAATAGAGGCCGTGCAGCCATGTAAGGCGCTAACCTGCTTATTGGGGGCATTAGGGGTTCAGTGTCTTACCCAAGGACACTTCGACATGTAACACGGAGGAGCCAGGATTCGAACTGCGATCTCTTGATCCCAAGACGAGCACTCTACCTCCTGAGCCACTCCCGCCCCTAAAATGAAATTAATGCGGTGTATGACAGGAAAAGGGGCTAAGTGCGGTATATTTTGAATTAGTTTATAGAACTTTCAAAGACTTTTATAGAATTATAACGCTTAGCAACCTTTTCCCAAGTGTCATTCCACACTATGAATTAAAAACCACCACTTACACAAAATATCGTTTGACCGAGAACCGGAAAGTGCGTGTGCAGACTCCCATAGGAGAAACTGAATCACGGGTTTCACGTGCAGTCGCTAAACAGCATGGCGCCAAACGGAGAGAATCCTGGTTACCTGGCACTCTTCAGGGCTCTAAGGTTACCACAGGGGAAGGGGGTGAAGGGCACGGCTAGTCACTTTGAAAGGCGATCACTTTGGACAACCTGACAGTCACAATGCTTTGCTTCCCTGCCAGGATCCTTTTTGGCGGCGCTAAATCGCGTGGCGGTTTGCAGTGCGCAGATTTTTGTTTTTTGGTTTTGTTTCGGATAAGAATAGAAGTCAAACTTTGATGCGATGGACATTGTCAGAGATGGTTAGGTGTTATGTTTCGGGATGTGGACCAAACTGCAGGGAAGTTGGAACAGAGAAAGTTGTGCTTAAAAAGGGACAGTATTTATAAACAACAATCAGATACGACAAAAGTCTCATATCAAATAGCAAAGTGTCATAACCAAAACCAGAAAAAAACCTTAAATGGAAATGGAAGACAATGACCGACCCCCATGGGCTGTTTGAACAGCAAATGTAAAGGGTTAGGGTAATCTAGTAGTTCTCAAATAGGGGGGTGTCAGAATCTGTCAAGACTTTGACTTTGGGTGAAGTTTTGCTTTGTTTTTAACTGTCCTAGAATAAAGGGAAGTTGCACCTCCAGTATACTAGGGGGCAGCGCTTTCATTTAGAGGGTGGGGTTGTTCGTGTGTGGGGGGGGAGGTGTATTCTCTTCTTACGGGGGGCAGGACAGAAAATAAGAGAAAACCACTGGGGTAATCAGAGTTAGATTTAGGGTTAGGTGTGCCCAGTTCCACACCTGCCGGGGAGAGGGGGGTGCTAGGTCCTGACATTGCCCCGCCTCCTCTGAACTCCCAAGGGCTGAATGCCAAAGGGCCCAAACAATAAGTGCTATAGCAGACAGTTCTTTTCTGCCAGAATAAGGGCCAGAGGTACTTGCAATTTCACACGGGTGCAGCGGAGGGATCTTCTCCTTGCGCCTGAGAGACCCGTTTCTCTTCGATAGGGTCAGGGAATGGGTGCAGCAGAAAGTCCTTTGCCATCAGAAAGTTGGATGGGGCAGCTGAGGGACCTTGTCCTTCCCCGTTGGTACAGGGACAGATGCGGCCGAGGAACATTCTCTGCCCTGCTGGGAAATGGACCATTTGCGGCAGAGAGACCTAATCCTTACTACCTGTACAGGGAATGGGTGCTGCAGACAGTACTTTGCCGTCAGAATAGGGGAGAGGGGGAAGGGATCTTTTCCTTGCCCGGGATAGGTAACTTCTCCTTGTTGCCGGAACAGAAGTGGCCCAGGAACCATCTAGTTGCCGGCAGGACATGGAACCGGTGCCCTTCCCAGAACAGGGTACAGGAGGCGGCCAAGTCTCTTTATCCTTCCATGATGGAACAGGAACAGAAGCGGTGGTGGGACCTTCTCCTCGCTGGCAATATGGGACCATATGCATCTGAGGAAACTGCTCCTCACTGCTCAGATAGGGAACATGTGCGGTAAGCAGGCAAACAGTTCTTGCCTGCCAGAATAAGGACAGAAGTGGCCAAGAGACCTTCTCATCGCCGCCCGGACAAGGACCTCCACCTTACCGCCCACAAAGGGACCATAATCATCCGAGGGAGCGACTCGCCACTAAGAAATGGATGTGGGAGCTTCCTGCTGGGTCTTTTGGTGGTCGGGTCATTTTGTTATGTTTTGCAGACCCAAATGCAGGGAGACAGGGGAAAGGTAGTGAGCCAGATCTTGACATTGTGGTTCTAATGCAAGATACAGCTGGAATGGGTTTCTGGACAAAACCAGAGTGATTCAATTACGCGTGTCATAGTGACACCCTAGCTCGACCGAGTCAAGAGCACTCGTATCAACTTCTCCCATGTCCGCACTCTGTTGCCAACCAGATGTGAGGGTGTAGCAAAGCCCTCTCCTCACTTTCGGCCTATTAAAGAGCCCTCTTTATTTCCCTCACAGAATCGGTTGTTCAAATAGCCCGTCCGCACCCACTGGTCCGGTGCCACGTTGAGATCATATTACCGTTTCACTCTCCGTCCTGGGATTAATCCGGTGATATTTCAGACACGGTTTTTGATTTCAGCGGCTGTGCTTTTCCGCTACGTTGTTCCTTGAAAGGTCAACAGTCGACTTTGGAATAAGTATCCAGACGTTGACGGACGCTTCGCAAACAATGTTTTTCTCCTTTTGGTAAAAAGCGAATGTTGTCATTTGTTGTGGTTTCGAGTGTTGCCCTAGTAACCGATACATATGAAATCACGGCGCTCCGCTTGTTTCGTGTGGACGGATTTACCGCTTGGCGGTGTGTGTGTGTGTGTGTAACTGGAGCCGGCCATTGCAAAAGGGAATGGCTTTCGCTAAGGGAACTGCATTACCGTTGTTGTAAATCGTCTTTTTCTTACTGTTAGTTTGGTCTCGGGATGCTTGGAGGTAGGTTATCAAAATGAAGGCTGAACAAGGAGGAGCATTCCTTTTGAAGGTGTTATTTACAGAATATTCAGGGCATAAAGAAGCAAAACAGACAATGGCTGTAGTAATTCACAAAAGTCTGATGCTTTTGCTCCGAGATCCGCGTTACTGTTATAGATAGATAGATACTTTATTCATTCCCGCAGGGAAATTCACATTTTCAGCAGCATCCCTGTGCTGAAAACTATACGATAATAAAGCAAAAAGAATACAATATACAAATACCCAATGTGACGTGCTAATACCCACTGTAGCGTGTTGTATAGAGTATTTCAATAGTGATACATAAAATACACACAGCAATAAAAGTACGGTAATATGCAATGTAGGGGGAGTGGTTGAATGTGGGCCTTTACTCTGCCGGGTGGAGTTAAAGAGCCTCATGGAATGAGGAAGAAAAGATCTCTTCAGTCTGTCCGTGGTACAAGAGAGTGACAGCAGTCTGTCGCTGAAGCTGCTCTTCTGTCTGGATATAATGCTGTGTAGTGGATGTGATGAATTGTCCATGATTGACCGCAACTTTTTCAGTGCCCGTCTCTCAGCTACTTTTGTCAGGCTGTCCAGCTCTGTGCCCACTTATAAAACATTTTTTTGATTCCAAGTAGTGTTAGGAATTAAATATTAAAATGTACCGTTTACCAAATTGTTCGAAATAATTATCTGACTCCATTAACTAAACACAACCTACATTCTCCTAACAATGCGCGCTTGTTTCTTCATGGGAAAATATGGACAAGAGACCGGCATTTCCACACGGGGGCAGAATTACTTTCTTAAACAATTTAGCTAAGTTAACTCCATCGAATATATGGCCAAATTAGCCAAATTAGTGTCGCTTGAGTCTCCGTCAAGCCTCCTCTCTCGATCTTCTCTCTTCCTTCTCCCGGCCCTCGTTTTTTTTCCGCAAGCTGGTGTGCCGGCTCCTCCCATGGGCGTGCCAGGAAAGCCCCCTCGCCTAGATGTCTGAAATGGTCAAAACATCCCCGAGTGTTTCTACGTCACCAGGGCCGTCTGCGTCGAGAAGTGCTGATTATTTATCAGCCCTTTGTCCCAGTTCCCCGCTGTTCCTGTAAACATCATTCTTCACTAGGTTGCATTGACCTCACCCCACAGCTCAGCTAGTGAATATCTTTTGCATTTAAATGTAATTTGTGTTTGATCGTACAAAATCTTTTATAGTCAAATGTATAAAATCCTTCAGTAGCAAGGAAGAAGATTTTGAAAATGAAGGCTGAAAAAGAATGAGCAGTCCCTTGAAATGTTTAATTTCAGAATATTCTGGGCATACATGAGCTACATACAATGGCTGTAGCAATTCACCTATGCAAAGACTGAGATGGCTTACTGTTAATCTTATACAAAAAGGACGGTCCTTAAACTGATTGTAAATCAATTACAAACATGAAAGGGACACGGTGTACAACTCTACCACTAGATGCCGCTCTACTGTGTAGTGCAACCGAAAATGTGTGCTACAAGGAAGAATACAGAATACGGGGACTTGAAGTAACCAAACCGGACCATTTTACTTTTCATTTTCTGTCTTTATGGGTACTCTTGGCAGGAAAATGGTGAACAATCATGTCAGCTCCCTCAAGATGAGTCATGTCAAATCAATAAAGAAAATTTTGACCTGAGAGATTGTATGATAGTTCATGTGTTTTTACCTATTATTCAAAGCAGATCTGTTTTTCTAGTGAATAAAGTTTTTTACCACGAGGCTGTATCTAATAATACGCAGTGTCCCTTTAAACATTAACAGGCTCCCACAGTTGAATAGAGTACTCTCCTGACAATAGCCTGTCATCCTTGAAGTTAAGGTCTCGCTCAAGCCGCTCAACCTCTGCCTGAGGAAATCAATTGGATTTTATTCGAGTTGGAATTTGCACTGACATTCAAGACTTGAACTGACTACATCTCCTCATGAGCTAAAATAGATATTTCCTGTATTTCACTCAAAGAAATAAGGCTACGACATAATATTTTTTACTGCATTAAGTTAAAGACTAAGAAATGATACAATCCAGACTAAATATAGGCAGTGACAACACTGTTCTCCCTTTTTGTCTTTACAGCAAAAAATGGCGGCCTACTCGAGGGTAAACAATTTCCTTTTGAGTTTTAATTTCCTTGAGTTTATTTGGGTTATTTTATAGGCTTGTGTAACCCGAGCCCAGTGCTTGATTTCGCTGAGCTTTTGAAACGTAAAGAAAAAGGGAGTATAGATACTACCCGTTAGCATTTAGTATAAAGGCCAGATGTTGGTGTTTTAACCGTGAAAGGTATCGGTACAGTTTCGGAGACTTAAGGTTTTATAAGACAGGGGTGGATAAAAAAAAAATGTGATTGGTTTAAAGGAACAGTATTGAGGTACTAATCGCAAGCGGAAATTGGCATATAAACGGGGAAAGAACCTATGGTAATTGGCCCTGAACTACCAGAATATCCCAGCTTAAAACATTATACAACAAAATATTATATAGTAGAACTAGTTACAGTATATGTAATACCTGTGTATATGATTATATACATACATAATTATACATGTAAAGGAAAAATTACATTTTATTTACCTTCGGTGTGAAGTGAACTGATATGGTCTAGTGGAGTAGCGGGTGGATGCAGAGGGGAGAGGTGACGGTGTATTGTTATGCCCTTACAAGATTTCCTGGTTTTAATTGCCTCCTTATTTATTTTTTGGTGAGGGTAGCCACTTGTGTGCATTCTTTGTATTTCATGATACCAGCATATTTGTTTTCATGGTTACCATGTTTTGCTTCCATCTTTAGTATCGCTGCAATTATCGGACCCAAAACTAATGCAGGACAGAAAATACAGTATGGTACCGCAGACTTACAAAGTCCTTACAAAGCACACAAGATTCTGACCTCAATGAAGAAAGAGCAAGGCATTGTGGGAGGTAGTTCAGCCAATAGCAAATCTAAATTTTATAAGACATTGACCAATAAACACTCGTCATATTAATAATCGTCAAGATGGTCGATTTGTTACAGACATATAGCTTGAAAAGGCAGTGATTTGTGTGCTTCCCTTATATTTCTTAATAATCGGTTGCTAGGTTTCCATTGATGTCATGTTTTTGATTCTCCCTTTAGCATCACTGCGAATCCTGGGACCCATAGCTGGACATTTTAAAGTGTGTTATATGAGATTCTGAACTGAATAAAGAGAGAAAATGAGGTATCGTAAGAGGGAGTTCAGCCAATAGCTCTATTAGTTTCTTCACGATGCCATGACGGGAACCAATTGCCGACAAGCATCTTATATTATGCTGACCAATAGCAGACAAGCATTTTAGAGATGCAACTCGTACAATCATAAGCGTGAACAACGCAAAGTTTAAATTAGATGCAAATTTGGGAACGTGAAAGATATTGTTGTTGATATTATTAATCGTGATGATCATTGGTCATTCACGGGCATATTTCCTAGGTCTTGGTGTGCCTTCTTCGTATTTCTAGATAAACAAAAGCTTCGTTTCCCTGGTTAACATGATTTTGATTCTCCCTTTAGCAACACTGGACGTCTTTAGACCCAATGCAAAACCTTTAAAGTTTGTTTCCGAGATTCTAAATTGAACAAAGAGAGAAAAAATATGAAGCATCATGGGAAGGAGTTTAGCCAATCGCTTATTGCCATCTCTTATTGCCGTGACGCACACAAATAGCATGCCAGCTTCTCATACGACGCTGACCGATAGCAGACAAGATTTTTAGAGATGTAACCTGCACAGTCATGCGCACAAACACCTCAAAGTTTTAAGTAGATACGTTTTTGGACACATGTTTTTGCTTCTCCCTTTAGCATCACTGCATAGTGGATAAATACAGTACAAAATACAGTATCGTCTTTGGGCACACTAAAGAATGTTGCTCTTGTCTTAGGAAAAATGCCTTAACGAGGGGCTGAAAAAAATCCACGAATTAACGTAAAAAATCAAAGGCTAGGGACCCTGTAACCTGGGGTCTCCTGTATATCTTTCATCTTATCCTCATCTATGTTTCTGTTTATTTTAACCCCACAGTGGATGAAAAGCACCCCTGTTCAGCGCAGTACGGCAGTTGCCAGAGTCCGTACCCCGCCCTGGTGCGGCCGGCGCCAACACCTCCCCGCAGCCCACCAACTGTGGACCAGCAGGGTGCCAAAGACGGAGCCTAGATGGACACCTGAGATCTACTTAGGTGCGGTTAGGCCACGCAAACACACTTTTTGGACCAAAACTAAGCGAGTGTGTCGAGTTTGACCATCCCCTGAAGCGTGTTGGTGAACTCATCTTCCCGGACCCCTCCCCCAGCTCCTCGTCCTCTTCCAGACTTGGTACCGATCAACCTTGTGTGGTCTTCTCAGATGGAGCCCGAACATGATCTCTTTTCAGGGGAAACGGCTTGTTTTCTCTGCCCAGCTTGCACAAAGAGCCACATTGTTCCTCTCTACGTAAACCACACTGACTCCCCGATCCAGGTTTTGGGTTACCTGGCTGACGGGGGCTCTGACTTCAGCGGGGAGGGGTTTTATTTTTTTGGACCGAAAGCTCGAAATATAGTATAACACTTGTCTCCTGCCCAGTCTAAATACTGTAATCCCTCGCTACTTCGCGCTTTTCACTTGGTGGCCTCGGTTCATCGCGGGTTAAAAAGTGTTTTGCGATCCATTACCCCACATATTGGTTCAGGCGGGGGCCAACAAAGCACAATTTTATCATCCCTTGGGTCTATTTTTTTCATTTTGTCCACAAAAAAGTGAACTCCACTTGTGCAGCCATAATCCGTTATTCCTGATAGCATATTGCTGCGAGCAGAGCCCGGCGGTTCTTGTTTAAACTTCTGTCTATCAAAAAAGGTGAATTTTTGACTCCACACTCCATTATCCCTGCATATTGATGCGAGCGGGGCCAGCAGAGCGCTTTGATGTCAGTCTTGGCGGCTCTTTTTTTGCTGGTTTGCCCAACGAAAATAGAACTGCACTTGTGCGGCAAAGATCCATTATCACCAATTGCAAATTTCCACAAACAGGGGCCAGCAAAGCGCATTTTTCCTGGGCCTTGCGGCTTTTTTCGCCATTCTGTCCACCATAAACTGAACTGCACTAGTGCAGCCACACGCCATTATCCCCAATCACATATTGCCACGAGTGGGGGCCGGCAAAGTGATTTTTTTGTCTGGCCTGGCGGCTCTTTTTATGATGGTCTGTCCACTGAACTTGTGCGCCAGCAATCCACTATCTTTAATCCCGTATTGCTGTGAGAGGGGACCAGCAGAGCGCACATTTTTCAGGTCTGGCAGTTTTTTTTTCCCGTTATTTCCACCTAAAATAAACTACACTCGTGGTGCTGAAATTTATTGTACCCAATCACATATTGCTGCACAAGGAGACTGTCAGAGGGGAATTTTATAGGGAGCGCGTGCCCTTAAGGTCCGCCCAAAATGAAATGCGCGGCTGCGGACACAATCCATTATCCCCAGTTGACTATTACTGAGAGCAGTTGCCGGCTGACACAATTTTTTCGGTTTAATACGCTGAAGCGTATTATTGTGGCTCGCCTAAATAGAACTGCACTGTTTTGGCCGCGATCCAATATCCCTAATCGACTATTGCTAAGAGCAAGGGCAGAAAGAGCACATTTATCTCCTGTGTGTTATTTTTCCCCCCGTTCTTTCCGCTTAAAATGAACAGCACCAGTGCTTTCATGATCCACACGACTATATTTCGAAAATGGGGGTAAAACTTCTTGGATTTTCGTATACCCCGAAGGGAGGGTGCTGGCAACCATTATCTGCGATAAACGAGGAATTACAGTACACCAACATTTGAGTTGTAAGGAATTCATTAAGATAAGGGTTTAAAACGAATGAACGACCATCTTAACTCGATGTCTGAACTCTAATCCTGTAAAATAATGTACAAAAAACATAGATTTTAAAAGGGATTGTCTACTGATAGACAGTAGCTGGGTTGATAAATGACCGCTCTTGTGGACCCGAAAAACCGGGGCATTTATTTTAAGACCCTACCACCTGACTTTTACCTGGTGGGTCTTTGACCGCCTGGAAATTCTTTCGACAGAAAATGACAGCAGCCAAGTAATACATTTATGTGTTTTTTGTGAATTTCTACTTACGGAATGGCATGCATAATAAGTGAGATTATAAATTCTTCCTTTTAATAAAAAGGCCAAATGAGATGATTCCAGAAAAAGCACGGGGTTCCATTGAAATATCAAGACCCCCAGTATTAAGGTTTATTCTCATATTCTGAGATCTTAATCAGCTAAATGCTACTGTACGCCAAACACTTCTTTTTCCTCTTGTTGACCTCACACATTTAATGTTCCGGTTATAATAATATACGGCCGAGACTTGGTTTACACTAAAGTGCTTTTATTTGCCAGACCTTTATTTCAGTGTCACATATTTCTGAGTTACGAAGCTATTAAAAATCTCTCACTGAATTTTTACCCTTCTTTTGCCTAACTGTATACGGAATCTCCACTAGGGGGCAGTGTACGCCATGAAAAAGAATATCAGACAGTTATTGTTTCAACAAGCACCAGGAAGGGTGAAGACTGACTTGAAATGCCAAAAATATTTTCTGCTATGCCAATATTTTGAAAAAATAAAAGATAGAATGGGTGTCCTAGCCAAGTCTACAATTTTTCTTGAACTAAGAACTACTTTTCAGTTGCTGATTAGCACAAAGAGCTACCAATTTGATTCTAAAATGTTATTAATATGTTACAACTATGTAATTACTATGTATTAACATGGTTAATTATTAAAAGAAGGGTTAAAATTGGCTCATTCAACCACTAAAACATCCGCCCTGTTTAAAAAAAACAGTGTGCATTATTTAGTGCCTCCTAGTGGTATAAAAATAATTGAAAAAAGAAACAATTGTAAAAATACATAAACTATCATATAAACTTTTTTTTACTTATAAGTTTTTTTAATACTTGTAAGTTTAGACAATTGAATTTGCACGGCACAGTAAAGTGGAATCTAGTGGTCAAATACTACACACTGTCGCTTTAAGGCAGGGGTCCGCAGCCTAGATAGTTGGAAAAAAAACCTCAAAAATTAAAGATAACTACGTCTAGAGCCGGGGCAGCACTGCGGGACAGTGGTTAGCGCATGTGCAGCACAGTTCTGAGGTCATAAAATTGAACCTTCCTGTGTGGAGTTTGCATGTTCTCCCTGTGCTTGCGTGGGTTTCCTCCGGGCACTCCGGCTTCCTCCCGCATTCCAGAAACATGCAGGTTAATTGGCCGGTCCAAATTGTCCCTAGGTGTGAATGGGCAAGTAAATTGTCTGTCTCTCTTTCCCACTGCCCGAAGATAGCTGGGATGGGCTCCAGCACCCCCGTGACCCTACTGAGGATAAACAGTGCAGATAATGGATGGATAGACGTCTGGAGCCACATAACAAAAGGGGTTCCCATACATAACAGTTAGTCTCATCTCATCTCATTAGCTGCTTATCCTCAGTAGGGTCGCGGGGGTGCTGGAGCCCATCCCAGCAATCATCGGGCAGTGGGCAGGGGACACCCTGAACCAGTTGCCAGCCAATTGCAGGGCACACAGGGACAGACAACTCACTCGCTCATTCACACCTAGGGACAATTTGGACTGGCCAATTCACCTGAAATGCATGTCTTTGGAATGTGGGAGGAAACTGGAGTGCCCGGAGGAAACTCACGCAAGCAGGGGGAGAACATACAAACTCCACACAGGAAGTCCGGTAGCAGGAATTGAACCCACACAGGAGGTTCCCAAGACCTTAGAACTGTGCCGCACACGCAAGCGCTTACCACTGCGCCGCCATGCTGCCCTAAAAGTTAGTCATTTAATAGTAAAAATGTATTCCAAACATTTTCACAGGATTGAAAAAAACGTTTGAATGTTTGTTTTGTGTTTGGCCTCTTACAAAAAACTGCTTAAGAAATAAATATATTTCCCCCCATCTTCTTTTTCCGTTCCCAATTACTTTGGAAAAAGCGCCAGTGAACCACTATGGCAGCCCTAAAGCGCCGAATGCGACCCTAGAGCCGCAGGTTGCTGACCCACACTTTAAGGTTACTGTGTAATTTACATCCACACAGTGCCATGGAAAGGTACTTGCCCACTTCCTGATTACTGTGTTTTTCCATATTTATCACTCACAACGGTAAAACCATGAAAAACCTGTTTTAATATCACACAGAGACAACTCAAGGAAATACAAATTGCAGTTTTGAAAGGTTGATTCCATTTAATATGTCACGACCAGAACGGGATCAGGACCCAAATGCGTAGCGTTATCCAGTTTATTGATAAAAAGAGGAAGGGCAGCGCCTGCGATCCGGTGCTCACTGCACACGTGAAACAAGCAGCACACGCATTCGGATCAGGATCCGAATACGGAAGTGGATCTTCCGGAGCAGGGGATGGCGGTGTCAAGGACGGAAAAACGGGTCGATAGCCGGGACAGGTGAGCAAAAATGTGGTCGGGATCAAAAACAGGTCGTAAGCCGGGACGGGAGAGCAAACGTGGTCGGAATCAAACAAAAGGTCGGAGCCGGAGACATACGGGGAGATCAGGAACGGCCGGGTGCAAAAACGGCACAGGCGGGAGTCAGGGTCAAAATGCTTGCCTTGTAACAACAGAGGTTTGCTGACGGACTGACAACCGGGGAGTGAAAGGACTGGGCTTAAAAAGGGACAGGGAATCAGGTAGCCCGCAGCGGCTGGCGCCAAATGAGCAGGCACAGGTGATGGTAAACAGTAATCATGACATATTAAGGCACAAAAAAATCAAAACCTATCCCGCCCTTTATGAAAAAGTAATTCCCCCCTAAACATAATAGCAAGTTGGGCTACCATTGACAACAATAACAGAAATTCAACGTTTACGATAATAGGTAATGAGTGTTTCACAACACTGTGGAATCATTTAGACTCACTCTTCTTCGCAAAAATGTTCAAAATCTGCCATATTGGAAGGTTTTCTAGGATGAAATGCCCGTTTAAGCCAGATTTGACAGGCCGCACACCAAAAGTTCCATTTTTGACTTTTCCGTCACAATGTTTCTCCAAAAGCATTGAGGATAATCAAGATGCTTTTTGGCAAATGAGAACTCTCCTATAGATGTCATATGTTGCCTGTGTATTTCTTATAGTGGAGTCATGAATACTGACCTTGCCATCGAACCCTGGATGAGCCGTCGTCCCATTTCAAAAGTAATCTAAGTTGGTCGACCACTCCTGGGAAGGTTTGCCACTGTTCCTAGTTGTCCCTATTTGTGGATAATGGCCCTGACAGTGGTTCGCTGGAGCCCGACAGCCTTGGGAAAGGCGTTGTGACCTTTTCCGGGATAATAGATTTCAAATACTTTTTCCTAATTTCTTCTGAAAGTTCTTCGGGGCGTGGCATGTCAATTTTGTTATTTAGGTTTTCTAGCCTGCTTCACTTTGTCTCACGGATTGAATTTAAGTGATGGTGAATAACAGTTGGTGGAAATCAATTTTGGGTGTGCCCTGTGCGATTGAACTCCCCTTCTCAATACTGTGGTTAGTCACAATTACATTGTGATTGTACAAGCAGGGGCAATTGCATTATTGCATTTTCACACAGGGCCAGATTTTTTTTGTGTGTCTTTATGAATGGAATCATCATTTTTAAACTGCAATTTGTATTTCTTTTGGTTGTCGCTGTGTTTTATTAAAATTGGTTTGGTGATCTGAAAACTTGTGAGTGATACATATGCAAAAAAAAACTGAAAATTCAGGAAGAGTGAAAATACTTATTCACGTTATTGTAGCTCCGGGCCACTTGTTTCATGAGTAATGGATCTGGCGTTGGTGAGATACAGGCTCGGCAGGGGTGGTTCGTTACATAGCCGTGGCAATAACGCCCTACCTGCAGCCCAGCTTTTGCTTTCTCTTCCCCCGCCGCCTTAGTCTCTCCCTGGACCCGTTAACAATCCGCTCAGCACCCGCTGGTGACGATTCATTCAAAGAATTTCTTTTTAATGTAACGAGCCACTAAAATACTAGCTGTCACAGTGAATAGCAGTTTGTTTTGGTGGACACATTGACTTGGGCGCCGGCCCTACTCACAGCATAGTCAAGTCAGGTCAAGTCATGTTTATTTGTATAGCCCTTAATCACAAAGAGTCTCAAAGGGCTGCACAGACCACAGATTATTGCAAACCACAGCCTATTATTACACCATCCCATATACACCATACAATCACCGCCACGCACACAGACAGTCACGCTCACTCAACACACACATCGCCCTCTGCCCCCTTGATAGCATTTGCTGTGTGTTGTCTGCTGCAGAACACAATGCACAGTGAAAATCCATGAAGTATCGAAAACCACGAAAAGCAAACCGTGATACAGCACAGGATTATTGAACACGAAAAATTGCAAACGCCTCATATTACAAATGTCTTTAACAAGGCAGATATTTTAACCTGGTGCAGCCTAGTAATAACACAGTAATAACATAGTAATAACACAAAAAAGGAGCTCTAAGCTCCAAAAGGTTCTCTGAACACTATGATAGAGAAACTGTCCCCCACCTGTGCCATCATTCCAGAAATGCGTCCACTTCTATATGCTTGTCCAAGCGTAAATGTGGCCCTTAGACATCCTCCCCCCCAGCCCCCTTCATTCCAACCAGCAGGTCATGCCGTTATTACTGGAAGTCATCCTTGGCTGGCCAGGGGACTCTGACAACACCTTTTGTGACTCACTACCAAAATATTACATGATTCAAATACAAAAAAAGGGCTGCCGTTACTGATTTTATTGCACATTTTAAGGATTATTTGTATGCCTTTAAGATTTTGGTGTGCTTACTGAAATTCTGATTAAATCTTATTTGTGCCATGATTTGGTTCCTATAGAGCTGGGGTCGGGAACCTTTCTGACTTAAAGAGACATGTAAAACTATTTTTTTTTTTTTTTTTTTTTTTTTTCAGAAAAAGCCACATCCTATATTTATATTTACAGTTGCAGTTCGTTTTTGTCATCAATAATGGTTTCAAACAAAGGTGCGAGCAGATTTCCTTCGGAAAAATGTAACAAAAACCTGCAAAAAATGATGTAATTCCCTTCAGCCACGGTTCTTTTTTCGTTCCCTGTTCCGTTTTATAGTTGTGAAGCTTTGACATCTTTGAAAACTACCAACATTTGTCTTAAAGGGACAGTGTGTATTATTTAGTGCCTCCTAGTGGTTAAAAAAGTCATATATTGGGAAAAAAGTCAATATTGATTTGAATAATAAGTGGAAATACATAAGCTATCATTTAAACTGGTATTTTTAGAAATGTGTATTTATTTCACATAATGTGAGGCTTGCTGCTACGTGCAACTGTTTATTTATTTTGTTTTTTTTCTCTTCCTTTCTCCTTTTATTTATTTCTTTTTTTCTTTTCTTTTTCTTTTAGTCTTCTTTTTTATTCTTCTGTTTTCTTTTCTTTCCTTTTCATTTTCCTTCTCTTTACTCCCCTTTCCCACATTTTCCTTTAATTTCTTTTCCCTTCCTTTCTTTTCATTTTTCCTTCTGTTTTTCCCTCCTTTGCGAATGGCTCGGCAGAAATATGAGAAGCAAAATGGTGCGGTTTGGTCACTTTCAGTCTCCGTAGTTTGTATTCTTCCTTGTGTTTTATAGGACTTGTTTTCAGGTGCAATACACAATACATTGATGTTTTGTGGTGATATAATACTCACTGTCCCTTTAAAAACTTCATGTGCATGTTTCATACCGTCCACAAACTATACACATTCCCTGAAAAAATTCCAGGAAATGGTAGAAAGCAATCGTCACACTCGTATTGGCTAAAAGACACAGGAAAAATCCTAAAGACATTTCTTCTTACCAGCTTTAAAAGTAGAAAAGCGCTACAGCACTCTTGTGGTAGGAACAAGGTATTGCACCCCCGGCCTAAACGCGTTTAAAAAATAAATAAATAAATAAATAAATATATATATATATATATATATATATATATATATATATATATATATAATCAAAGCTGGATTAACTCATGTAAACAGCCACATGTCGTGATTACCTAACCGGAGTCACCTGAGGTAATCAGCTGGTGTGCTGGAACGCGATCTCTTGATTGGTGGAAGTCTACTACATAAGCTGTCAGCGTCCAGAGATGGACGTTCGAGTGTCTTCCTCATTTCCTGAGTGAACCTCCAACATTCAAGGTACCACAAGCCCATGTATATTCCAAGTCTGATTCTCGTTGCCTGACCCTTGTCTGTTAAAAGTTTACGATCTACTCTTCCGCCCCGGCCACCGACTTACCTGCTACGTTTCGCCACGCGTTTTCACCACGGAGTTGCCATATCGTCCCAAGAGGCTTTCCACTGCCAAGGCTCGACGTCCCAAGCCTGCTCCACCGAATCTTGTCACAATAAAGCCTTTAACTGACGCTATTGGATCCGAGTCCTTGTTCTGTTCCATGACAGAACACTCGAACCAAAGCATGGATCCAGCGACAGTTCGTCCCACCTCTGAGAGATGCGGAAATGCCGAACAGGAATCCGCGCTACAGCGCCTACAACACACCGAAGGCGCAATACAACAGATCGTCCACGACGTATCCACACTAGTCCGGCAAGTACGACGTCACCAAGAATTTTTTGAAAAGTTTTTGATTCTGGAGCCTCATCAGTCGATGCTGCTCGTTCAATCTTGAACATTCGCCAGGGGAGACGCTCCATTGCCGACTATGCCATTGACTTTCGCACACTAGCAGCCCAGAGTCACTGGAACGAAGAGGCGCTGGTCGACGCCTACCTCCATAGCTTGTCCGGTTATATCAAAGACGAATTGGTTTCCCACGCTCCTCCGGTAACTCTTGACAATGCTATCGAACTGACCGCCCGGATCGACCGTAGGGTTCAGGCAAGACGCAGAGAGAGAGAAGATCCCAGCCAACCCATCACCCGGCTAAGTCAAGACATTAGTAAGATACCGAACCCCCCAACCAATTCTACCGCACCTCATGAGATGATGGAGGTGGACCGCACCTTTCTCTCCGTCGAAGAACGCCAGCGAAGGCGTACTGAACGGCTATGTTATTACTGCGGCGGCCAGGGACATAGGGTGGTCAATTGCCCGTTAAAAGCCAACGCTCGTCGGATATAGGGGACATCCGATTGAGCTCAGCTTTAGTATCGTCCCCCAAGACTGATAGACCTGTTCTCCGGGCAAATCTCATTATTTCCGGTACATCTCAACCCTTCCATGCCCTCATCGATTCTGGTGCTGAAACAAATATCCTGGATTTGTCACTCGCACACAAGATGGGGATACCTGTTGAAACCCTTCCTAACCCGGTATCAGCTCGGGCTTTGGATGGCCGCCTATTAGGCACCGTATCTCAAATAACGGAACCCATTGAACTACAGTTGTCTGGAAATCACAGAGAGAAGATCCGATTTCACTTACTCCACTCCCCTAACCAACCCCTTGTCCTGGGTCATCCTTGGTTGGTGCAACACAACCCCCATTTCGACTGGCGCACTGGGTCGATACTTGAATGGGGCATGGACTGTCACCAAACCTGTCTGCAAGCCGCTCCTTACCCAAATCATCCTGTTTCCACGAGGGCTCCACCCAATCTGTCCAAGGTCCCAGCCTGTTACCACCACCTACAGGAGGTCTTCAGTAAAGCTAAGGCCTCTTCCTTGCCCCCTCATAGGCCTTATGACTGCGCAATTGATCTCCTGCCGGGGTCTGCTCCTCCTCGGGGCCGCCTCTACTCCTTGTCCGTTCCCGAGAGGAGGGCCATGGAGGAATACATTTCCGATGCCTTGGCGGCTGGTATCATTCGACCCTCCTCTTCTCCTGCTGGGGCGGGGTTCTTTTTTGTGGGAAAAAAGGACGGGTCACTCCGGCCCTGTATAGATTATCGGGGCCTTAATGAAATCACGGTTAAAAATCGCTATCCCTTGCCGCTGCTTGCCTCTGCTTTTGAGCTTCTACAGGGGGCCACGGTCTTCACTAAACTTGATCTGCGCAACGCCTACCACTTAGTCCGAATCCGGGAGGGTGATGAGTGGAAGACGGCATTCAACACACCCAACGGTCACTACGAGTATCTGGTAATGCCGTTCGGATTAACCAATGCTCCAGCTGTTTTCCAATCTTTGGTAAATGACATTTTACGAGATGTGCTTAATCGTTTTGTTTTTGTGTATCTGGACGATATCTTGATTTTCTCAAAGTCCCTCGATGAACACCGAAAACATGTCCAGCTGGTTCTCCGTCGTCTCCTAGAGAACTCTTTATTTGTTAAGGCAGAGAAGTGCGAGTTTCACGCCAAGACAGTCTCGTTCCTGGGCTACATCGTGGCGGAGGGGACCCTTCAGATGGATCCTGCCAAGGTATCAGCAGTCACCTCTTGGCCTGTCCCTGAGTCTCGGAAAAAGCTCCAACAATTCCTTGGTTTTGCCAATTTCTACCGGAGGTTCATCAGGAACTACAGTTCGGTGGCAGCTCCCCTCACGCTTCTTACCAGTCCTAGAGAGCCATTTCGGTGGTCTTCCGAGGCTAATGCAGCTTTCAACCGTCTAAAAACCCATTTCTCTACGGCCCCCATACTCCAGGTACCGGACCCTGCACGCCAACTGGTAGTGGAGGTGGACGCCTCAGATGTGGGAGTGGGTGCTGTCCTGTCCCAGCGGTCGGACAAGGACCAGAAGATGCACCCGTGCGCCTTCTTTTCCCGGCGGTTGTCCCCGGCCGAACGCAACTACGACGTGGGGGATCGTGAGTTGTTGGCCGTCAAGCTAGCCCTGGAGGAATGGCGGCATTGGTTGGAGGGGGTAACGGTGCCGTTCATAGTTTGGACTGACCACAAGAACTTAGAATATATTAGATCGGCCAAGCGGCTCAATCCTCGCCAGTCACGTTGGGCCCTGTTTTTCACCCGCTTTAACTTCACTCTGTCCTACAGACCCGGATCTCGAAATGTGAAACCCGACGCGCTCTCCCGACAATTCCAGAATTCCAATGACACACCTCAGGGTCCCGCAACGGTCCTTCCAGCTTCCTGTATGGTGGCAGCAGTCTCCTGGGATATCGAGTCCCGAGTCAGAGAGGCGATACCCGATCAGGCGGGCCCCAGCTCCTGTCCCGAGGGTCGACTATTCGTCTCCGAACCCTTACGGTCCGAGGTCCTCCAATGGGGGCACAATTCTCACTTTTCTTGCCATCCGGGGTCGGCTCGGACTCACAGTTTCTTGTCCCGACGCTTCTGGTGGCCTACCATGGCCAAGGACGTTAGGGAATATGTCTCCGCCTGTCAAGTGTGCGCCCAGAACAAAACATCCCACCAACGTCCGGCCGGTCTGTTACATCCACTTCCGGTTCCCCGCCGCCCATGGTCCCACATCTCCTTGGACTTTGTGACGGGGTTGCCAGTATCCGAGGGGATGACGACTGTACTAACTATCGTGGACCGATTCAGTAAGATGGTCCATTTCGTGGCACTACCGAAGCTCCCCTCCGCCAAGGAAACTGCAATGATAGTCCAGCAGCATGTGTTCCGCCTCCATGGCATCCCTCTGGACATTGTTTCTGACCGTGGTCCCCAGTTCTCATCCGCGTTTTGGAAGGAGTTTTGTCGTCTGTTGGGTGCCTCTGTCAGCCTCTCATCAGGGTTCCACCCTCAATCCAATGGGCAGTCTGAACGAGTGAACCAAGATTTGGAAACGGCACTTCGCTGCATGGTCTCTAGCGAACCGTTGTCCTGGGCTCGGCAATTGGCATGGGTGGAATATGCTCACAATTCCTTGGTTAGCTCATCCACTGGAATGTCCCCCTTCCAGTGTGTGTATGGGTACCAACCCCCTATGTTCCCTAGTCAAGAAGAGGAAGTAAACTGCCCGTCAGCTACGGCGAATGCACGTCGCTGTCGGCGAACTTGGGCTCGTGCTCGGGCCACACTCCTTCGGGCTAGCAAGACTCATGCCGTTGGAGCTAATCGACGGAGGAGTCCTGCTCCGAAGTACCAGGTGGGCCAGAAGGTGTGGCTAGCATCAGCTGATCTTCCACTGAAGGTTGAGTCGAGGAAACTGGCTCCTCGGTATCTTGGCCCATTTCCTATAGTAAAAATTATCAACTCCTCAGCAGTCCGTCTCCGTCTACCAAGATCTATGAGAGTGCACCCCACGTTTCATGTTTCCCGAATCAAGCCCGTCAGCCAGAGTCCGTTGGCACCCATTCCACCTCCTCCCCCAGCTCCACGCTCCTTGGACGGGGAGCCTATCTATACAGTGCGCCGCCTGCTCCGCTCCCGACGCAGGGGTCGGGGCTTCCAGTACTTGGTCGATTGGGAGGGATATGGTCCGGAGGAGAGATCATGGATTCCCAGCAGGCAGATCCTGGACCGATCTCTTGTGGCAGAATTCCATCAACTGCATCCTGACCAACCAGCACCACGCCGTGGTCGTCGTCGTAGGTCTGACGCTGCTGCTCTTCCACCGGCAGACCCACCCGCTACCACCCCTTCAGATGCGGACGAAGGGGCCTCTATCCACTCGGAAGAATTCTGAGGGTTCATCGGACGACCTCTGGGCCCTCCAATTTTGGATTATTGGTGATGTATTTTGGGTTTTGGGGGATTATTTGTAGCTGGCCTGTGATTTTTTTTTTTTTTTTTTTTTTTTTTTTTTTTTTTTTTTCTCTTCCCTTGGATTACCGGTGTTGCCATGTGACGTGTTTGGATTTATTTTTATTTTTCCCTGGGGGACTTCTGGAGCCGTCCCTTGAGGGGGGGGTTCTGTCGTGATTACCTAACCGGAGTCACCTGAGGTAATCAGCTGGTGTGCTGGAACGCGATCTCTTGATTGGTGGAAGTCTACTACATAAGCTGTCAGCGTCCAGAGATGGACGTTCGAGTGTCTTCCTCATTTCCTGAGTGAACCTCCAACATTCAAGGTACCACAAGCCCATGTATATTCCAAGTCTGATTCTCGTTGCCTGACCCTTGTCTGTTAAAAGTTTACGATCTACTCTTCCGCCCCGGCCACCGACTTACCTGCTACGTTTCGCCACGCGTTTTCACCACGGAGTTGCCATATCGTCCCAAGAGGCTTTCCACTGCCAAGGCTCGACGTCCCAAGCCTGCTCCACCGAATCTTGTCACAATAAAGCCTTTAACTGACGCTATTGGATCCGAGTCCTTGTTCTGTTCCATGACACCACATCCGGCTTGCGAACCACAGGTTCCCGACCCTTGCGATAAAGGTTTTCCGAGGGGCGACGCGACTTTAAGAGGACTCCATATCGGATCGATTTGTGGGTTGTAATCCAATATAGCCGCTTAAAGTCACATGACCCTCAGAAGCCCCTGTAACATTTTTAAACCACTGAATAGAGATGCCAGGTTGTTTGTATTTGAACTATTTGTAAGGTGAAATAAAAGTTATTCTAAGACAATTTTGTGTTATCCATGAAAAGGTCAAACGTTTATTTGTAAAATGAGTGACTGTGTTCTTTTGCTTATGTGAATCTTTTACTTTTGTTGGCCATCCTCAGATATGTTCTTGTATTTGCCACTGTGTATTGAAAGCCAGCATCTCGGAGTCGACTCTTCACCATAGATGTTGACACTGGTGTTTCGCGGCTACTATCTCTAAAACTAAAGACTCTAATATACTAGCCCGCTAGCTTAGTTGTGCTCCAATTTCTCTTTCTACTCTTGTCAGAGCCTGTTTGTGCTAATCTCATAAGGGAGTAGTACACACCATTGTAGGAGATCTTGGCAATTCCGTGCTTTGAACAGGCTTCATTTCTTAGACCAAGACTAGAATGTTGAGTTTCACACGAAAGTTCTCTTTTTCACCCCCTTCTGAGAGTTTAATCACATCAACAAATCTGATGCTCCAGATACTCGACTAGCTCAAAGGACAATCTATTTTATAGCTTCCTTAAACAGATTTTCAGCTGTGCTACTATGCTTGCACAAGGGTTTCTATTAGCCTTTGACGCAATAGCAAACACGTTGTATTATTAGAACACTAGAGAGATAGTTGCTGAAAATAAGCTTCTGTACACCAATGTAGATTTTACATCAAAAACAGAAATTGTCACGATGCTGGCTTCCTGATTGGTTCCCCGTCCTACTTTAGCTCCGTCCTTTCACTCGCCTGTTGTCAGTCCGTTATCGAACCTCTGTTTTCACAAGGCAAGCATTTTCGACTCTGACTTCCGTCCGTCCCGCTTTTTCACCCGTTTTCCACCCGTCCGTTCCTGTTTTCCCTGTTTGTCTCCGGCTACGACCCGTTTTTTGACCCCGACCACGTTTTGATCTCCCGTCCCGGCTAACGACTCGTTTTTTTGACCCCGACCACGTTCTGCTCTCCCGTCCCAGCTAACGACCTGTCTACTACACGACGATCTCTCGCCCCACAAGATCCACTTCCGCAACATGTTCTGATTCTGTGAGCGGCTTGCCTCCCGCGTCCAGCGAGCACCAGATCGCTGGCGCTGCCTTTCCTCTTATATCTCAATAAACTTGTGATTAATGTTACGCATCTGGGTCCTACTTCCGTTCTGGTCGTGACAGACATTTGCTGCTAAATTTCTCATTTGCCAAGTTAATAATGTATGGGGTGTATTTCTGATTGGTTTAATGTTATTTTCATTGAGGAAAAATCTGTGCTTTTCCTTCAAGAAGAGGTACATTTCTAAGCAACCCCAAACTTATACATTATTATATATATATATATATATATATATATATATATATATATATATATATATATATATATAAAAAAGAGAGAGAGAGAGAGAGAGAGAGAGAGAGAGAGAGAGAGAGAGAGAGAGAGAGAGAGAGAGAGAGAGAAAAGAGATAGATAGATAGATAGATAGATAGGTGTGTGTGTACCCAAAGAGTTCAGATATTACCACTTTTACAGGCAGTCAAGTTGGTTACCCTCGAGGTGAAAAATTGGTTTTCTAGACATAGCCTTTTTTTCAGCAGGAAAGAATAAGAGGACAACTTAACAATTGCTTATAAACTTTGCTTATAAAGTTTAATTTTGTTGTCTCCTTGGATTTTTTGCATTCTGAGGTTTAATTTTTCCAACAATATAAACAGTAAGTAATCAGTTTGTCATGATTACCGATAAGCTTCACCTGTGCCCGCTCCTTTGGCGCCAACTGCCTCGGACTCTGATTGGCTCTCTGTCACTATTTAAACCCACTCCAATCTGTCCCCTGTTGTCAGTCCGTCTGCGAACCTCAGTTTACACTAGGCAAGCCTTTTTACGACCCTGACTCCAACCTGTTTTTTGCCCCTGTCTGTCCCCCGGCTTCGACCCGTTTTTGATCCTGATCACGTCTACTCTCCCGTCCCGGCTTTCGACCTTTTTTGTCCTCGACCACTTCTACTCGCCTATCCTGGCTTACGACCCCGACCACGTTTTTGCTCTCCTGTTCCGTCTACTGACCCGTTTTTCCGTTCCCGACACCTCCGTCGCTCGCCACGGAAGTCCCACTTCCGCTTTCAGAGCGACCTGCTTCCCGCGCCCAGCGATCACCGGATCGTGAGGGCAACTATTTACTTTCCTCCAATAAAACTGAGAGAAACGTAACGCAAGTGGGTCCTGTCTCCATTCTGGTCCTGACACAGTTACATAATTGGGCTGCAAGTATAAACATTTCGATTTTGGTCTCCATCTGAACAGTCTTACTCTGAGGTTCTAATTCTCCTGTGCCCAAAGAGGGCAATGCCACCCAAAAATGGTTTCCCCCTCAACATGGGTGATGCTCTCATGCCGCACGGCCCCTTTAATATTTTTCTGTTTTTGTTTACGTCATTTTTCAACCACAATTCTAGTTTCCAAAATATATTTATAGCACAAGCAGCGTGTCAGTGAGGCTGCGCATCAGCATTCCACAAATTCTGAAAGTCAGTGGCTTTGAAAGGGATTGATGAGATAAGGGGACAGGAATTCCGGCCTGGGGGGCCGGGTGGGGGTTGCAGGAACCCGAGGGGGGGGGGTCATTGATGGGCAGGATAGATGAACAAAAGTAGTGGAACGGAGTCCTTGGAAAACACTTACTAATAATAATGCATGTGTCATGCTGGGAAGTTGACAAGTGAGCTAAAATAAGACAGGACTCTCTAGAACTTTCAAAATAAAAGCCCACATGAAAAGGGGAAGTGATCTGAATGTAAATAAAGAATAAACATTTTAAACAATCTTACAATTTACCTATGATAATGTATGTGTAATAAGAGTGAGCAAAAATAAAACAGAACTTCCTAGAACTTCAAAATAAGAGCTAGAAGTAGAATAGAATAGAATAGAATAGAATAAACCTTTATTGTCAATGTTACAAAATGGGTTAACATATTGTGACAACGAAATTGGGAAAGTAGAAAAGTTCCTAAAGTAAATAAAGAAAATAATTGAAAATTAATATTAATAACGAATAACAACTTATGTGTGATGCAAGTGACAAGTGAGCTCAAATAAATCAGAACTTCCTAGACTTTCAAAATAAAAGGTATGATTATAAGAAGGTGAAGTGATCTGAATGTAAATAAAGAAAATACATTAAAAAAAATCTTA